>NW_012136858.1:4660276-4693205 GCF_000956105.1 Propithecus coquereli | reverse complement strand
GGTTTGTTTCCTTCCTTCCTTCCTTCCTTCCTTCCTTCCTTCCTTCCATTTATGTTTCTTCATTAAGTTTAAATTTAGCTGGCTCATTTTTACTTTTATTAATAATTGTGAAATAATTTCAAACTTACAAAAAAGTTGTGTTAATAGAATAAAGAACTCCATATCCCTTTTGTCCAGATTCACCAATTATTAATATTAACATTTTGCCACCAAATCATCATTCTCTTTATATCTATCAACATAATTTTTTTTCCTATATCATTCGAGAGTAGGTTTCAGATATCAAGATCCTTTACCTCTTAATATATAATCATTTATTTGCTAAGAACAGACTTATCTTATTCACAGTACACTTATTAGATTCGCATAACGTTGATATAGTACTTTAATCTGCAGTCTGTATTCCAGTTTGTTGATTTTTCTTTCCAGGATCATGAATTGCATTTAGTTGTCATGTAACTGGTACATAAGTGGCCTTAAGCTTACCTTAACTTATATCCACATAACTCGATAGAGGAGACATATTGCTAACAGTGACTAGGAAGGCAGATTCTCTTGACTCTGCTGATGAGTTTTATCATCGGATTTCAGATGTGGCCTCAAGAAGCAATTAAACTTGTTGACCAATTGTTGTCATTAGTCCTAAGGTAAAATATTTATGTTGGGAAGATATTCATCCACATTAAAGGGTACGACAGGACTGATTTATCTCAGTGTGTACTGTACTTTGCTGCTTACTTAATTCTCACAGACCCACCTCATTCAGTTCTGCCTAAAACCACAAGTTGTACATAGAGCCATGCTAAATTTCTTTTATTACAGATAATTAGTAGTAACTTGCCTCCCAAATCGTTTGGGAATTTCTCTTCTGAACCCTGAAGCTTGAATTGTTACCTCGTTTGCTTCTTTTTTTGTGTCTTGGAGTTTATCCAGACCTGTTCCTAAGGAAAGTTTCTGTAAATGTGGGAGGATTTCTGCATTGGCTCTTGGTGGCAAACCTACAGAGCCTAACCTGGGTAGTATTAAAGATTTAGAAGTGAGAAATAACCAGGGGTAACTGACAGTTTAAGTAATTTAAGATCTGGAAGAGTGATTGGTAACCTTTTAAGAATTTTAAGACTCATAGTCTGTGGACTGTGTTATATGGATAAAAATACAGAGCTAATTTTCATAAGAAGATGTCAGTTTTGCACCTATGTTTGCTTGTGAAAGTATATGGATTTCTTTTTCATTAGCAAAACTAGGATTTTTACGCAGTTACCACAGATTTTGATCTTGCCTGGCAAGTTTAGCTCTTAACTGAATTTAACACTGGCCTAGAGCCAGACCTGATAGGATATTTTTTGGCTTTTTGCTCAATATATGGGTACTAGGGGTAGGAATCGTGTTTGCCTATGTGCCAGGGAAGCAAATGGTTGAGGACTGCTGCAAGCTAATTGATTAATGTGCTTTCACAGTAGATGTTCTGGGAGCCAAAGATTCTATTACAATAGAATCTCTGATATTAGGTTTCCAAATCTAAGGCTTAGAATTGTGCTTGGTGCACTGTAAGCACTCATCACATGTTAGCCATTCTTATGTATTTAGAATCTCTGGTCTTAGGTTCCCAAACCAGATCTGGCAGGTGTGGATTTTCACTTTTGATACAGTCTTAAGAAGTGCTCCCTGCTTTCAACTTCAGATTTATTCCTCATTCAATTGTATTATTTAGTTTATTTCTTAAGGACTGTGGCTAATATTTTGTTGATTTTATTTTCTCTGTTAAAATTTTCAGGTTTACTGTTGTAGTTTCCTTTTATTATTTTCTTTTCATTAACTTTTTAGCATATTTTATTTTATAAAACTTTTTCTTTTATCAGTTTGAGGCCTTAAGTAGTTATAAATAGTCCCTTCTATACCTGAGCTAGTCCTAGATGAAGCCCAATACCAGGAGAAACAGCTTTACCTGAAGGGGAAAAAGAAAAGAAACCTTGAAGCTAAGGAGACCTATAGACCACTTTCCTATCTGAGAAAGCTCTAAATCCAACCTCTGAGACAGTTGAAGAAAGTTGTATTATTTCCAGAATAATTCTGAACCTATGAGAATGTAGGTGAATTAAAAACCATGCACTCTAACATTTGACCACTTGAAATGGTTCTCAATTTTTTTCAACCCCAGCCATTTGAGAGAAAGATGTATCACTAATTAAAAATACTCACTAGTCTGAGCGTTGTTAAAGTAGGAGGCTACTACAGTCTCCCTAAGTCATGGTTCTTAAGCCTTGTCTGCAGACTGGAACCACCTGAGAAGCATTTAAAAATACTTAATCCCAGGCCTATTGGCCTGGGATGGGACAGGTGCCTTGAAGTTATAAAAATCATCAGATGATTCTGATGTTCTTCCAGGCTTGATAACCTCTATCCAAGGGCAACCTGGAGGCAGAAAGGTATAATGCAGTGTTAGAATCAGCTGGGGAACTTTTAACATCCTGCTGCCCAGGTTGTACCTTGTACTAATTAAATCAGAATATTTGCACGTGGGAATCAGGCAGCGTTTTCTAAAGATCCCCAGAGTCTTCCCAACGTGCAGAAAAGTGTGAGAACCACTGGTGTAGTGATTAAGAACATTGACCATGGCAGACTCCAGTTTAAATCCAGTTTCTCCTCTGATAGATTTGTAAGTTCTCTGTACCTCATCTGTAAAATTATTGAGCCATTTTGTAGATTTGTCTAGGATTCGATGAATTAATACATGTAGAGTGCTTAGAATATGCTTAGTATTTGGTATGTTATATGCATTCAATAAATACTAGCCATTACTATGTTATATTAGAATCTCCAAGGGCAAGGTATTTTGAATCCCTCCTTTCCCACTACCTCTACTCGAGACTTTCTGGTGTGGCGAACTTACCATCCATTACCCTAAGCGAATGGTTTGGCCCTATGTGAAGTTAGATAAACAGAAAGCATACATATCTAAGCCATACTGCTTAATTTTCAGTAGGAATTCCCTAAAAGTATTTTTATACAGTTGTGGTTTGGTAAAGAAAAAGTTCTCATTTTTGCAAAATAATGCCTGCTCATTGTAAAGAATTAAACAATACAAACAGGTGCAAAGAATTTTTTAAAAACTCCCCCATACATAATCACTGTTGTTAACATTGATTGACTTTTTTTTTTTTTTTCCCCCGAGACAGAGTCTCACTTTGTTGCCCTGGCTAGAGTGCCGTGGCGTCATCCTAGCTCACAGCAACCTCAAACTCCTGGGCTCAAGCAATCCTTCTGCCTCAGCCTCCCCAGTAGCTGGGACTACAGGCATGCACCACCATGCCTGGCTAATTTTTTCTATATACATTTTTAGTTGTCTAATTAATTTCTTTCTATTTTTCTTAGTAGAGACGGGATCTCGGTCTTGCTCAGGCTGGTCTTGAACTCCTGAGCTCAAACAATCTGCCCGCCTCAGCCTCCCAGAGTGCTAGGATTACAGGCGTGAGCCACCGCGTCTGGCCAACATTGATTGACTTTTATTCTTAGATATATTTCTATGCAGATACACAGGCAGAAAAAATGAAGGAAGACAGGAATGAAGTCTATCTAGATAGATACACTTTCTATAAGAACTGGGCTGCGTTGTAATGAATTTTTTTCAGTTTTATAATGGAAAATGTCCAACAAACTAAAAGTATAATGGTGTTATGATTCCTCATGTACCCATTACCAGAATGCTGTTTTAAATAAAAAGTATTAAGTATAGTGTTGTTTGAATTCAACAAAAGAGAAACCAGAGTACAATTCAAGGAATTATTGATGTATTTCCTAAATGAGGTCTTTACAGAAAAGAAAAGAGACTGTAAAAAACAGTTTGGAGGGTTTTTTAAAAAAACTTGATGTTTCAAATTTAGACAATATCAGCCTGTGCCTTGAGAGGTGAGAACATTAGATGTATAACTTTCCTCTATCTTCACCAATATGTGTTGGGTTAACTTTCTCACTCAGTTTGTAGGATTTATAGTCTGTTTATTAACCATATCTGCACAACTTGTCTCCTACTCATTTTATATTGAATTGGATAAAATGCTTACCACCAATCTTTTTCCTGATATATGGATTAATTGTCTGGATTTCTTTTTATATAGATTTTTCAAAAAGGGCTCATGGTACTTTATTTTTTTTTTAACTTTGCTTTTTTTTTTTTTAAGAAATCATGACTTCTCTGATAAAATAATCCTAGAAGTGTCACAGGAAGTTTGATCATTAGAAAATTTACATATTTGGAATAGTGTCAAAATAGATCTAGAAATAATATCCAAGTCTTTTTTGCCTGTATTTTTAGAAATAAAGGAATAATATTGTTTAGTTTTGACTTCGAATTTTCTCTTCTGGTACCATAGATGCAAATGCACAGAACAATCCCAATGTTGTCATAAAATTTTTGTATGTTGGCAACTAATTCAAATTAAAAAACAACAACTCAGCGGTTGAAACAGACATACCAGTTTGCAACTTCTCTATTAGATGAATCTATTCATATGTAATATCATTACTAAATTATCTACTTGAACGAGATTATGATCATTGTGATTAGGTAACATACCTACACAGTGAAGTGTGTTTATTTCATTTCCCATGGAGTTTTCTTGATTGGGTGCTTTATTTTTGAAATTTAGTAACTTAACCAGGATGTATCTCAGTGTTGAATTTTCTGTATATTTTCCTGACATAATTTATTTTGATCTGTAATTGTCTTTTTTATTGAACTAGTTAATCACAGGGAAGAATATAGTTAATATATATGTACCCACCACCCACCTTGAAAAACAAAATATTACAAATACTATTAAATTCCACAGGGTACCTATCCCTGAAAAGGTAATATCTATCTTGAAATTTGTGTTTATGATACCTGTGCATGTTACTCACTACCTATGAATGTATCCCTAAATACTATTTTGCAAGTTATTCAATTTCATGTAAATAGTATCAGACTGAAATTATCTCTCTGCAGCTTGGGTTTTTTGTTTGGCTCAATTTTTAAAGAGATTTATCTATAATGATGCATGGAGGCCTAGTTCTTTGATTTTATTGCTGGATGGTATGCCATTACAGTAATGTACCACAATTTAAATTTAGTTCTTTATTTCATGGAAGTTTTTCGTTTTATTGAATGTGTTTTGTCTCCCATCACCTTGTTCACACCCCTGATTTCACCTGCCACTTGTGAGAACGGTTCCTGTGTGCTTCCATTCACCTATTGCTAACAGCACCTCGTCCTGTCTGAAGCTTGCTGGTCCCAGCATATACTTAGCTCTGGTGTGGTGGAGTTATTTTGGATAGAGAATTTTTTTTTTTTTTTTGAGACAAAGTCTGGCTCTGTTGCCCTGGCTAGAGTGCCGTGGCGTCAGCCTAGCTCACAGCAACTTCAAACTCCTGGGCTCAAGCGATCCTCCTGCCTCAGCCTCCTGAGTAGGTGGGACTACAGGCATGCGCCACCATGCCCGGCTAATTTTTTCTCTCTCTATATATTTTTAGTTGTCCAGATAATTTCTTTCTATTTTTTTTTTTTTTCTTTTTTTTTTTAGTAGAGACAGGGTCTCGCTCTTGCTCAGGCTGGTCTCGAACTCCTGACCTTATGCGATCCACCTGCCTCGGCCTCCCAGAGTGCTAGGATTACAGGCGTGAGCCACCGTGCCCAACCTGGTTAGAGAATTTTGGTAGACATTGCGTATACTTCTTAGGAGGTACCATGGAAATTAAGCCCCAATTGCCTGTATTCAGTGGCCTTGGTGGCATATATATTAACTTTTCCTCCTTCTCTCTCACTCTTCTCAGTCTATCACTTCTGTCCTCGGGAACCATCTCCCAAATAAACTGCCTGCACACAAGTCTTTTTCTCAGGCCCTGCTTTTGAGGGAGCCAAAGTAGATATCTATAGATACTTTTTATTATTCTAAGGTTCTGTTGATTTGTCTCTATGGCTTCTGATAAGTGAGACCAAATTAGGAACCTTACCAAATAAGTCTGCCGCATTCTGCCTCAGTATCTTTTGTATCTTTTCTTGGCTATCTCTCTCAAAGTTTGTGGCTTTGGGCTTTGTTTGTTTATCCTTATGTATTTGCTGCTGGAGAACCAGTCTACCTTTCTTCCTGTCTACTTGTTTGCCAGTCTTCCTTCTTTTTGGATTTTAGGGACATCAATTTTCATGAAGTTGGATAATTTTGACTTCAGTCTTATTGTTCTCTGATTATTAATCTCTGTTCTTTAAAATCTGCATTCTGTGATTATTGTAGTCCTGTGTCATACTTTTATTTTCTATTACAACTATTCTCTTCCTTTGTATTTTTTAATTATTCTATGGTAAAAGATGTTTATTTAATTTTGAGACTCCTTTTTTAATCTCACTCTCTTGTTTTTTCATCCTGTCTTTTATGTATTGTTTACTGTATACACATTCTCAAAAAGTTCCAAATCCCAAAGCATTTGTGAAGAATGTCTTTGTATTCATTGAGTTATATTCTTCTGGGCAGAGTTCTTTGATCTCTTGTATACCACATTCTTTCCATTCTATCTTTCTTTCGGTTTATACCTCCCTCTCTCCCTCTTCTCTCTTGCTCTGTTTCTTTCAGTTTGTTTGCCTATTCAAAAAGAAGAGGTAATGCCTCTTCTTTTTCTTCTTGCTCATGCTTCACAGCTCTTTCCAGACTTTCTGTTTGTTCACACATTGTGTGGGTGACTCCTTCACTCTCCATGTCCCATTTGTTCTTGGCTCACCTCACTTTTGTAGTCGCAAAAATATAAACTCTGAGCTTCCCATTCCTCTTTTGTCTATCCAGTAGGTTGTGGTGACCTGTGCACATTATTCCTGAATGCTGACTTGACATATTAGATTTTTGCTAACTGGCCCTGATACTTTTCATTCTTCTTATAAAAATTCCTCCTGAGGCTGGGTGCGTTGGCTCACGCCTGTAATCCTAGCTCTCTGGGAGGCCGAGGTGGATCGCTCAAGGTCAGGAGTTCGAGACCAGCCTGAGCAAGAGCGAGACCCCATCTCTACTAAAAAGTAGAAAGAAATGATCTGGACAACTAAAAATATACATACAGAAAAAATTAGCCGGGCATGGTGGCGCATGCCTGTAGTCCCAGCTACTCGGGAGGCTGAGGCAGTAGGATTGCTTGAGCCCAGGAGTTTGAGGTTGCTGTGAGCTAGGCTGATGCCACGGCACTCACTATAGCCCAGGCAACAAAGTCAGACTCTGTCTCAAAAAAAAAAAAAATTCCTCCTAATTCTTACTGCTCACATAAAACCATATCAAGGTTTGCTTCCTATAATTGGGGAATGTGTTGCTTTTCCATTGGGAAGGTCCTCAGTGTGCTACCCTAGAATTTTTAGGGTACTTTCCAACTTGGAAAGTGTCAGAATTCACTTCTTTGTTTTACTCATTTTTTCCCACAGCTCTGCAGCATCTCCCAATCACACAAGGAAAAAAATAATGGAATTTATTCAATTTGTTTGTCTCTAGATTTGGGGTATTAACGAGATTGTTAATTCAATTCTATGATTTCTGATACATGAGGACCAAGTTAGCCTCACCAAACAGAGCTGTTCCATTCTGCTCTAGAATCTGTTATTCTTGACTGTTTCCTTGACTATCACTTCTGAAGTCTATGACTTTGGGCTCTGCCTGCCTTATATATTTGGCTGCTGGAGAACCACCTACATACGTATTTACTATCTACCTTCTTTCCTTCCTTCCTTTTCTTTTTAATTTGATGTTGTGGGAAATTAATGTATGAAGAAGCCTTCATTTCACTTCTTTGTCCCAGAAGACCTTCTCTTTGGGTATTTTTTTTAATAGTGGGAAAATACACATAAAATTTGTCATCTTAACCATTTTTAAGTGTACAGTTTCAGGGGCATTAAGTGTATTCTCATTGTACAACCATCAACAACATCTATCTGCAGAATTCTGTTCATCTTTCATAACTAAAACTCTGCACCCATTAAACAAGACTCCTCATTCCCCCTAAACCCTTTCTCTTTTGTTTTTTTAAATTTATATCATATAAGAATGTTTCTGTGCCTTTTGTAAAACTACTATTGAAATTACTATTTTGGTATTTATATCTTTGTGTGAATAGATAACTTTAGTCTTAAAATTACTTGTAGAAAAAGTTTGTTGCTACTGACTTGCTGGATCTATTACTAGGAAAAGCATGCTGTGCAGTTAGATTCCTTTTGTACCTTGATTGCTGAGAAGCACAATCATTATCTTGAGCTTAGGTTTTCTGGTATAATTTTATACCTCCACTTTATTTTATGTGTTTATTAGACTTCTCAGAGCTTCTTTGGAGTAGATGAAATCTGATAAAAGAATAAACGATTTTTAAGTAGTTCTTAGTTTAACTAAAGGAAAGTTCTCTGAAAGAGAATTTTTTGTGTGTTGTTCATTTGAATGTAAGCATTTTATTACTACCTAGTTCACAACTGTTTTGTCAGAGTAAATGCTTTGAAATTGATCTACATCACTAAGTTTTTTTTTTTTTTTCCGGCAGAGGTATTATAGTGAGATAGGCAGAAAATCTTGGTTATGGTTAAGTTTGATGTTATGTCCAAAGTAAACTAAAACCTTTTAAGGGGAGAAGGAAATAATGTTTATTACAGGCTTATCATGACATATTTTTTTAATTCTCACAAGAGCCCTCATTTATTATTTAGTAGGCTTATTATTCCCCATATTTCAGCTGTGAAAACTAAAGGTCATTCATGTAAAATGACTTTCCCAAGGTCTCTCAGCTAATAAAAGTGGAACTGGAATTTGGATCCCTTTTTTTCTAAAAGAATTTATAAATAATTTTTCTAAAATTATTATTACTTATGTCTCTTTATTGGCAGGAACATTTCATAGTGTGAACTGTTAATAGCATCATTCTATAAATATTTACCCATTTCTGGGAATATATCCTAAATAACTTTTGGGGAGATATAACTACTTCCTGAGGATTAGAAATTTAAAAATAAAGATTGTACCTTGAGATTTAAACTTAAAAATGAACTAGACCAAAGCAGAAATGTACAAAGTATCTTAAAGATAGATGATAGCTCTAGGTCTGAAAGTCTTGGCCATTTTTTACAGTTAATGCTTGTGAAATTCAACAAATGATTTCTGTTGACAATAGGAGAGTATTATTATTAACCAGGATGTCAAATAAATTGAATTATGCAATATATGCCCTTTTGGATCTGGCTTTCACTTATAATGCATTTGAGGCTGATTTGTGTTAAGTGTGTCAATAGTTTATTCTTTTTATTGATAAGTAGTATTCCATTGACTCTAGAACAAATATGTCAATAATCTTGCCTTGTTTTGTTCTTTTTGATTTATAGCTTTCCAGAGTGTTGGATCTTCCACCAGAAAACTTGATTAAGTCAATATCTGCCATTCCAGTTTCCAAAAAAGAGTTAAGTATAATGTGTTAGTAACAATCTAAAATGTTACTGACTTTGATATACCAAAAAAAAAAATTCTTCAATTTATAGACTAGTCCTTGAAATTATTATAACAATAAGATATGATCCATTACATTCAAACTATTATTCCCTTCACTTAAATAATATAATTAAAATCTGTATTTTAGGTATTCTGGTAGAGCAGATTATATTATGTTAATTATTTGTATGTTTATGCAAGTAACTATAATTATGGCAAAGTCTTTGGGAATGAGGTTCAAATTTAATTCTGTAACAACAAATATTAATGAAAGAACTAAAATTGTGGTTAGAATCTCAGGGTTTTTGAAAGGATGTTAAAAGACCATACAACCATCTGATGCTTGAATATTGTGGTACCATACTTATCTGCTAGGTTTTTTTTGTGTTTTTATTTTTTGAGTTTCCATTTGAGGACTCCTAATGATAGAGAACTATTGGTCAGGACTACATACAACCTATAGTTGCTTTCTTGGATGCAGGAAAATCTCTCTCTCTTTGTGAGTTTGGTCATCCTAATTGATACTTGTTTACTGCTTGGATAGAAAACTTCAATACTTGGATAAAAAGCTCTGTTAGTCAATTAATGACAAGAAATTAGCTACATAGTAGGCATTTAAGTCCTAAGCTTTGAAAAGAAGTAAAGATATAACCATCAGTGCAATTTATGTCCTTGTATTTTGTTCCTTTAATTTTGTCAGGATTTAAGATAGGATGAATATTCTTGTTCCCAGAATAGGGCAAAGAAATAAGTGGAAGAGAAAGAGAGACTACATTCGGACTTGCAGTAAAAGAGAGCACCTATAAAATGGCCTGCTGTAGCTTCATTTATGTCAAGTTTCAAGAACAGAGGCAACTACTGAGCAAGGAGATCTCATATATAAATTGATGTGACCTTCCAAACCAGTTACCTATTTCTTAAAATCTATAAGTGATACTCTGCATAATAAGGGGAATGTTTCAGTTTTATTTTGTGTTTCAAAGGCCTTTAAGAAGCTGAACCATCTTGGCCCATCTTCTGCATATTAAGTTTACATAAAACAACAGGAACCTTTACCTCTACTACTTCACCATAATAAACCAGGTTTCCTTTACAGTACTAAAATTAAGCCTAGCTGTTCTATATTTCTAACTTTATTCTAGAATGCTACTAAGTGCCAGGAGAATTAAGAAACACTATTTTTGTTAATGTGATTTATTTAATATAATATGAATCAATTCGCTCAGATGTAATTCTCTCAATTTTATTTTCAACTATGGGTGAATTCCCATATGATACTGATTATAGGAGACAGAAGTAACAACTTTGTTATAAGCTAGCAGCTGTCAAGTCTATGGATTTCACGCTAACCAACACCCAGCAACTCCTCAGACATAGTGGGAAAATAGCTATTGCTTTTTAAACTTTTTTTAAATTATAAAAAAATGAAAGTAGAGGGACTAGTTTGATGAACCCTACATGCCCATCACCCCCCATCATCTATGCAGGACCAGTTTTGTTCCATTTATACCCCTACCCACTCTTCTCGTCCAGATTGGATTATTTTGACATATGCTGCTTTTCATGGCTTAGATGTTATGTCTTTTTTTTTCTTTTCTCTTCTTTTAAGAGGTGCTGTCTCGCTATTTTGCCCAGGCTAGTCTTGAACTCTTGGGCTCAAGTGATCCTCTTGTCTCAGCCTCCCAAGTAGCTGAGACTGTTACATCTTTTTAACGAATTTTTTTTTAAATTTTTTTTTCTATCACAAAGCCAAACAGATAATCTTCTTAAGGAAATTCAGGAAAATAAAGAAGAATAAGAAAAGATAAAAGTTCCCAATAGTCTTAGCACAGTAAGACAACTGATTTTAGCAGGTTAGTGTATTTTTTATTTTTTTCTTTAAATGTTTTTCAGCTTTAAAAAAAAAAACAGAATAATGTAAGATTTTTGAACCCTTTTCCGTTGACATTCTTTTTTCATAAATATCACTTTTAACAATGTAATATTCTAACATTCACCTATTGATGAACATTTACATTGTTTTAGTTCTGACTTGATACATAATTCAAATGTGAGTATCATCTCTTTAAATAAACAAAGCAAAAGTTCCTCGTGGGTGTATAATTAAAAGCTCCCAAAAGAGAAAACTACAAAGTAGGTCAAGTCTAGTTTATCTCCCTCACCTCCCTGAAGCATTTTCTTCTCTCTTAGGTCTTTCTTACTGGCAAATTACCCTTTGCATAATTTCAGAATTCACGTTTTAAATATTCTTAGTTTAATAAGTTGGTGTTAATTGCTATTAATAGGCTAAAAGGGGGATTTTTTTTTTTGGTCCTTTTGCCACAGAAGTAATTGGCAATATTTGTGATTTCATTGAGATAATACAGTTTTTAAATTGGATATTTATTATTCATTATAGATGCCTTGTACTATTCATAATTTTAAAAAAAACTACAGAAAACCATGTGACTTCTTTGTGTTTCTGGGATATTTGAGAGCCATGCTATGGGTTTGTGGTCATATTAAAGCTTTTATAAAGTATCTTAGCTATGCATCAAAAAATCATGATCTAATTTTTGTTCGAATCTGTATCATTTTAATTAATATTGCTATTAGGGCACTTATTGTTTTTGCTCTTATTATTTTTTATTTTCTTTGGTTTTTAAAAATCTTTGTGTGTTTCTTAGTCCTGTCCTACTTTGTATATTATTCCCATTTTATTAAACTAATTTCTTCAGTTTCCCTCATTATTTATTGGCACAAATACTTGACTACACCTGTCAGAATCCTTTGTTAAACCTCATATGAGTTTACACAATTAAAATTAATTTTCAGAAAATTGAATTGTCACGTACTTATTAAAGAATAGTTTTAGAAAAGAAACAAAGGAAACAGTTTGCCAACCAAGTTAGTATATAAAGAAGTACAGAAAAAATAATTCCCTAGGGGTCAATACTGGTATTATTTAACATTTTTGTTTAACACCAGAACTAGGATTAATATTATTTATAACAGGACTTTATTTTTTAACAACACTAGGAAGTAGGTGCCATTATCATCACCATATTACTGAGGTACAGCAAGGTTAAGCAACATACCCCAAATCATGTAGACACTGATTGGCAGGTGAACTTGTGTCTGTGCTTCTGGTTTGACCGTCAGTACATGAGTTTAGGTTGATAAGTGTAATTCACACAAGGCTGCTGGATAATGGATTAAGGCTTGGGAAAATTCTTAATGGTCATTATAGGCTAGGTTTTTTAACATCATGTGATGTTAACCAGAAGTCACACAGGAATTTTTAGACATTTTCCTGAATTTTATGAGTGATATGAAGGAAGTCACTTGTGCCCCCTCCAAAATATGCCTTTTTATGCCAGCGACAGATGGGCTGAGCAGGTAGTGTTTCCACCTACTCACTCCACCCATAATCTTATTCCCTAGTTCCTTATTAAAACATCAGAAGATGTTAGTGGGGGTCAGTTATATAGATGTTTGTATGTAGATTAAAAAAATTCTTTTACACCTTGAACTATTTCAAACCTACAGAAAAATTCATAGAGAATAATGTAGTGAACACTCTCATGATCACTTTCTAAATTGCCAAGTCTTTTTTCCAAATTTACTTTGTCTTTTTTTTTTTGGCAGGGGAGAGAGGGGCTTTTAATTTTTCTTTTTAGAAATAAGACATAACAAATACTGTTGAAGTTACTGATACATGCTTCTTTATTCCATTCCATACCTTCCTTCCTCAAAGCTAACTGATTTTGTGAAACAAATGATTTATTTTCACTAACTGGTTGTTTTGTGTTTCTGTTTTTGCTTTGTTTCTTCACCAACCCAATGAAAAGGACAAGTGGCAATGTCTATCTCTTTAATGAATTACAGAGTGTTAAGAGTGAAACTCAAATTACAACATTTTAAAAATATGTCATTTGGAGGTCAGTCGGGGAGTGGGGGGGGGGGCGGCTTGAATTAGAAGCAAGCATTTGGAGTAGTAAAGGAAGCATTGTAGAGGAGACCTGGGCTTTTTTCTGAGTCTGCTTATTAGTTGCAGTCAGATTTTGGAGGAGATATTTAACTTGCCAGACGTCAGTTTTATGTAAACTAAGGTGGCTCTTCTGCCTATTTCACAGAGATATCATAAAGCTACAATTAGATAATAGAAGAGCAAGGATTTTATAAGATGATAAGAGAAAGTTCTAAATAAATACAAGGTGATTTCTAATTTCCTTGATTTTAACTTTGAAAGCATGTAGAACCATAACACCTTCTTCCGATAAAAATTATGTTGATGTGGAGAACCAACCCATAGTGATTAGTCTTTGTTATACTAGTTTTGCTTTTAAGGTAACAACAGCTCTTTCCCATTTCAATGTCTGTCTTTAGAGAAGTAGCTGATTTTCAGCTTTCTGTGGATTCTTTATTGGAAAACAACAGTGACCATTTGAGACCGGATACTCAAGTTCAAGCCAAGAAACTGGCGGAGAAGGTAACTTAGCACTATTATCTCTTTTTGACATTATAATAAACTTAATATTTTAAAGTAGAAAATAACCTGTGGCAATCTCAGCCATAATAATGAATTTAATAGTGTTTCTTCGTTCAAGGCATTTTGGATAATATAATTTAAATTCATTTTAGCCATGTACTATAAGGTTACAATTTTTCAAATTAGTTATAAAGCGTTTCTCTTGAGCTGACATTGTTCAATTTTTTGATTAACTACTTACAGGAGTACTGAAGTGTTAATTAAATTTACAGATTAATGCTGGATGGACTTTTGAATTTAGGAGAACAAACTTGATAAATTAGAGCAGTGAGTTGCAATTTTTAAAATGAGTTTTTGAGAAGATGAACATTAAAATTTGAGAAGAAATGATTAGGTGTAAATAGAATCATGATTACAGAAAAGAGGCAGTTAGATGATTTAATAAGCCTCTTTCATTTCTAAGTACTATGATGGGTTTGATATCTAAAAGAGGAATTGAAAGGATTGTAAAGAATGACTAAATCTAAATTGTTACTGTAATACCCTCAGAAAAGGCAGATGTTGGAGAAGGATTTTTTTTTTAGATAGGGTTATTAACATGTAACACAGAGGAGGTATCTGGGAACTCTGAAGTATTGGAACAATGAAAGTCACTGTCATAGAAAAAGATGTTTAATTAAAGAATGAGTATGATAAAGGAGCTTTGGTAGCTGAGTAAATATTTATTTGATGACAAAGTCACTCCAGATTTCTATGAGGAAGTATACAAGGAGTAGAATCAGTCAAATTACAATATTTAGTCCCTTTTTCCTATTTCTTCTAAATTCTTAAAAACAAAGATTTGTGACTGTTCAGTGACAACAGGTATCTGCTGAAGATCCATAGATGTATCAGGGGTTCTGAACATCTAATACATTAAAAAATGAAGGCATGTGCATAGAAGACACACCATTTAAATACATCATATCTGTTGGTGCAGGTGCTTTAGTGTAAGCCCTAACCGAATGTCTTGTTCTGTGGCTCTCGTGAAAGGTGGGTAAGATAAAAAGTGTTGATTATATGTCAGAGTAGATAGAGTGAGGGTAGTGTGATACTGTTTCTTCCCTGTTACATGAAGAATTTGAGGGAAGGGAAAGAAGAGAGAGATTCTGAATACAGAATAGCATGCTAGTCAGGAAAAAAATGAAACGTATTTACCTAAATAGAATGACGGAACTGAAGAGGTTGATTAAGTCCCAGGTCCAGATACAGGGACTGTGAAAGATGATTCACCTGCTGACTTTGTAAGCCAATTTTGTAGTATTAAAACTACGTTATCTCATTAGGCCTATTGTATAACATACCTATTTTATGTGGTATCTTTTCAGCTAAGATGTGATACAGTGGTGAGTGAAATCAGCACTGGTCAAGGGACTGTAAATTTCAAAATAAACAGAGAACTATTAACAAAGGTAAGAATGGGTTATTATCCAGCCATTGTGCTTTCACTCTTTGCTCTAGCCATGGTCTAGCCTTCAATATTTAAATTTATTTTGCCTCTTCTTGCCTCAAAACCTTTATATATGCTAATCTTCCTGCCTAGAGTGCCATCCCAAGTTAAGACCTACTTATCCTTCAGATCTTGATATTTCCCGGCAGTACCTTTTTGACTCGTTCATTTAATATGCTCTCATAGCACTGTACGGGCATGCACCACATAACCATGTTTCAGTCAACAATGGACCGAATATATGACCATGGTCCCATAAGATCATAACACCCTATTTTTACTACACCTTTTCTAGTTATATTTAGATACACAAATATTTACCATTGTGTTATAGTTGCCTACAGTGTTCAGTACAATAATATGCTATACAGGTTTGTAGCCTAGAAGGAATAGGCTATACCAGATAGCCTAGGTGTGTAGTAGGCTATATCATCTAGGTTTGTATTAATATAAATACCCTCTATGATGTTTGCACAATGACAAAATTGCCTAAGGATACATTTCTTGGAATGAGTCCCCATCATAAGTGACACATAACTATGTGTCTGTCCTTTGCAGAACCTGTCAGTCACTATTTTACATTCCTTTATTTGATCAATACTTCTTGCCCTTTAAACTCTCCTTTCCATTAGGGCTTATAGCATCTGTTCTTCTCACTATTGGATTTCCAGTTCCTAGCACAATGCCTGGCATGTAGTGGGTGCGAGATAACTATTTGTTGAATGAATAAACGGAATCTATATTGAATGTAAGAAAGGTACTGCTGGTTTCTATTCTTTAGTGGCCTAAAATATGTTGGAAGCATAAGATTCATACAAAAGAAACCATGGAACAGCTTCTTCTTTTAATAAAACAATAAATGTTAAAACAAAGGTGGTTGATATGATAAGCATAAGAAAGTTTAGAAATGGAGAAATCAGGAAGGCCTGGAGAGGTTGAAGAAATCTCATAGCGGTGTTGGGTCTGACTCAGATGAGACATTGGAGGACAGATAATCCTGGAGAGGAAGTGGTATCAAATCTTTCATTGAGAATTTCATCTCAATTGAATTTTAAAATTTAACATAATACATACGTTGGCCTATTATTTTTAAAAAGAAATACACCCCAGTGTTGGATTGGTCAGGCTTAGTAAATGTTGTAGTCTTGAATTGAAAATAACCATAAACCAAAATTCCTAATAACATGGTCTCTTACCAAGATTATATAGTTCACAGGCTTTTGCCAATACATCCTGTGATTATTCTGAAGGAGAGTTAATATTTCATGCTTGTCTCTAGATTTTTGACCTTTATTCTTTTATCTTTTTTTTTTTAGTAAATTAGTTAGCCAAAATCAGCCACACAAATAAGACAGACATTTGTTTTGAGCTTGTTAAAAATTATCTACAACCTGCTGGATTCTTGATAACATTTCATGTCGACTTAGCAAACCAGTGAGTTAAATTGGTAAAATTTGTTTTCCTCTCAGTTTCACCCCATCAATGTTTTCTTTATTCATTTTATTTATTAATAACCATTTAAAAATTTCTACCTTCCCTGGGGAGTCCTTTGACTTTCCCCTCTATCTTTCACCATTCTCTTGTTAGTTACCCTGTTTTTATCAGCATCTGTAAGGCCCATGTTGGGAAGTTGAGACTGCAAATGTGAGCAGGCTTCTGGAACTATTGTTAGATTCTGCAGAAGTAACATCACATGGGATGCCCCTGCAAAAGGGATCCGCTTGGCCACAGCATTTATCATGACGTGGAGAATGGGCATATTCAGTGGTGACTATCCCATTCATCATAAAGCCAGCCCCATGTGGCTTATGTACAAAACATATTAACTGCTTCATCTGAAGTGTTCCATTTGGCATTTTTTGGGTAGAGTCAGACAGTCCCGCTTCTCTGAGTAAACAGAACTTACAGTGGCTTTTATCTAGACCACCAGGCTGGCAATTCTCAGGAATAATCTCCTATGTGTCTGGATCATATATGGCCATCTGTGATTGGTCAGTAGTGAACTATGGGTCCTGTATCAACCCAAACATGCTCTTCCATTCTGCAGCTTTTAATACCAAAGATACTGCCCCTAAATTGGTTACTCTTATAATCTATTTTAGTGAAGGTTTCCTAGGAAGCTGATGACACTGAACCACAAAATAGAATGATTCCTTCACACTATACCTTCTGGTTTCAATAGTTACTTGGTTTTTCCATTCCCCACATTGACTACCTTCTTGATAACCATAGATCTCAGAGGTACTTTCTGTTGTCCCTGCATAACTTCTTCCCTAGGGGACGGCTTTGAGGTTTGTGGCCTAAGCTCAGACTGACTGGAATCTGAGCTTGGAGTAGCATCAAGGTCAGACCCAGCACTTTCACTTAATTTCATGTTAGCTATTATAGATAACAATAATCCAGGAATTGAATATTTCACCTTTTTCTTATTAGTTTGTATTTCCTTATATATCCAGTCAACCAACTCACTGGGAGTTGGATCCACCTCTAAATTCCACTGATAACTTTTACCTTTAGCAAGTGAATGCAGCATGCCTGTGACTCCATTACCATACGTGACCACCAGGAATCAGAGGTTCCTCATGCTCCACCTCTTTATCCATTCTCCTCCCAAACCACATTTCCATGTGCCAGGGCCATTCTAGTAAATCCCACTCCTCTGACACCAATTGTTTCAGAACAAACTCGAACCATTGTTCCTCTGTTCTCACACCATAACAATCATCAATACAGAAGATAACTTCTGTGACCAAATGTGAGGATAGGGGGTTTCTCCCTACCACCAAGCAAGCAAGCAATTCTGCAGTGGATACCAACTGGATGTCCTGCAATTAAATTCTGATGCTGTCTCCAGGTAGATAGCATCAGATCCCCTAGATTAAGGGCTCAGTCCCCAAGACTGTCCCACCCTCCATCCGACACTAGTCACAAGTCCGGACCTCTGGAACTTCTGACCTACCAGCTTCCAGTTGGGGTTTGCACAACCCCCTCTTTGGGTTCAATTAATTTGCTGTAGCAGCTCACAGAACTCAGGGAAAGACATTTGCCGGTTTATTATAAGGGATACAGATGAAGAAATGCACAGGGGAAGGTATATGAGAAGGGACACGGAGCTTCCATGCCCTCCCTGGGCGTGGCACCCTCTAGGAACCTCCACGTGTTCTGCTATCTGGAAGCTCCTAATTTACTATTTTTAAATAAGTGATTCTTTCAGTTTTCTCAGTTTTTATGGAAGTAGAAATGCAACTCACCAATGTATCCTCTGCACTTTAAGCTACATGATACACAGTGATATTTTCCTTCTGTTTTCCCTGAGATAGGAAAATGTACTGTAGTAGATAGAGTTTTTGTCTTTACAGCCAGCCTAGCTAAAAGAGATGTACTTTATTTCAAAGTAAGCACATATTTACTTAATAATTTAAAATTTCAATGGCTGTGAGTTTTCATGCTTTATTACAGTTAACTACAGAATGTTCTCTCACTTAAGGATGCCCACTAGCTCGCTTATTAAAAAATATTCCCAAATCTTTTTCAATTAACAATGAAGCAACAAGAGTCAGGGCTTTGAAGTCAAGCTACTCTTTCTCACATGGAAATTCTCCGTTTATTGCAACCTTGAAGATCTGAATCTTAGTGTGATTTTCATTAAAGGAGCAAGGAGATTGCTCACAGTAGCCCAGTAGCTCAGTGTCACAGTAAAGATAGAGCTTAGTGCAGTGAACACCCATATCCTGGAAAGGAGTACCAAATGCGCTTGTTCTATGTTTTGTAATTCTAATAATAATTCTTGTTTGCTCAAAACCTAATTTCTTCTATGTTTGGCTTATAGCATCTGTTTTCTCACTATTGCATCTCCAGTTTTACAGTTTTAACTGTAGTACAATTAACTTTTTTTATATGTAAGTAGAAGAAGTATACTCTCAAATAACGATAAAAAGTATAGTATAGCATAACATAAACCACAAACACATTTATTATCAAGTATTATGTACTGTACATAATTGTATGTGCTATACTTTAATATGACTGGCAGTACTGTAGCTTTGTTTACACCATTATTTTCAGGTCACCAACAGTGATTATTTGCATGTCTAATGAATTTTTCATATCACATCAAGAAAAAAATTAAGCCCTTCTTAGGACTGACAACAAATTAATCTCTGCTTGAGAAATAACCATAATGGCATTGTGAAGAACTGTCACTTTGGTACCAAACTTCCACCTGTCAGTAGCTTGCAGATGACCTTCAAGAAAAACTGTAACTTCAAATAATAATTAAGAGGGGAAAAAAGAAAGTATAATTTTAACCAAATAGGAAAAATGCAAACAAAACTCTATTTTCTTAGATGTGTCTTAAAAATACTCAGTGAATAACATCATTTTATTTTGCACACGTTTTTTTATTTGCTAAATTCAACTTTGCATGCTCTACCAAAAGTTTTTAAAAAGGGAGAGAAAGACTAATTTAAATGGCTCCAGTTCTGTTCCTGTTATTTCACTAATGGAGTTTGTGCCCTTAGGCAGTGGGTGCATTCAAATCACATATGGTTTCCATAAGCACATGGAAAGAATAAATGGTTTTAAGCACTTTTCAGCTGCTGACCAAACAATTGACTAGGCAAATAAGTATTGAGTGATAGCTTCCTTAGAAGTCCTGATTAGAGCCATATAGAAATAATCAACAGAGTTAGTTGAAATGACAAAAATCATCCACAGAAAAAGATGATGATGATAGACAAAGTACCAGCCAATTAATTTGAATATTCATTAATTTGCTAAGGTGCTCTAAAAATTGAAACCTTTGAAAGATTTCACTTCTGATTAAAAGCCCTTTATGTACCAATATTTCCATTACTGAGTATATCTTACATTTAAGCATGCATATTGATAAACAGATAGACCTCTACCTTATTCACCTATTGGAATATCAGGGAACTTTAGTAGCTCACTGACATTCTTTAGTAAAAAGGCTTTCATCTGTGTGCCCACTAATTTAATAAATCTCCTTATTACTTACCAGGAACTATATTACTGAAATCTAAAGATAAAATGGTTTGGATCCTGGCCTCAGGAGCTTATGATCTAAAAGGAAAGCATAAAAAAAATCATACATGTAACTTGATGGACACAATAATGCAATGAATATTATTGAATATGTGAAGGCGTGTATAAAATGTAATCCCAGTGTAAAGAAAGGTTTTCCTTGAGCAGAAAAGACAGCCTTGAATTGGAATGAAGATGAAGAATATACCTGAAAGATACAAGGGCATGTGTTTCTAAGCAGAGAGAACAGCTTGGGCCAGAGTACAGTCAGGCAAGAATGTGGCATTGTCTGAAAATTAGCAAATGATTGAGGATGGTTTGCCCATAGGATGGCTTGGGAGGATAAGGAATTAGTGTGAAAGGCCTTGTATTTTCTGCATAAGAGTGTCAGCTTTTTCCTATAAGTTATTATTTTCCATGTTATGTATAACACAGGCAGCACATGCGATGATTTTTGTTAGTACATCAATGAAATGTATTTCATTTTAATAGTTGCAAAAAAAAAACTAGCGCTTCTAACTTGTGATTTTTATGGATATTACAATGTGCCTTTCAACAAAAAAAATTTCATTAAAGTTTTAAAAAGTGGTATGCATGTAAAGTAAAAATCAGATCTGAAATTGGTAAAATCTTTTAACTGGTAGGAATCATTGAAGGGTTTGAATAAAAACAGATTTAATTAAATGTGTGTTATATAAAAAGGTAGGTGGTATTGTTTTGTTGTGTGGTCATGCATTGCTTAACAATGGGGGTACATTCTGAGAAGTGTGACAGTAGGTGGTTTTGTTGTACAAACATCATAATGTGTATTTAAACAAATGTAGGTGGTATAGCCTACTACGTATCTAGGCTATATGGTATAGCATAGCCTATTGCTCCTAGGCTACAAACCTGTACAGCATGTTACCGTATCGAATACTGTAGGCAATTGTAACACAATGGTAAGTATTTGTGTATTTCAACATATCTAAACATAGAAAAGGAACAGTAAAAATATGGTATAAAAGATAAAAAATGATACACCTGTATAGTGTACTCACCAGTGGAGGTTACAGAACTGGAAGTTGCTCTGGGTGAGTCAGTAAGTGGTAGGTGAATGTGAAGGCCTAGGACGTTACTGTACACTTAGGCTACACTAAATTTATAAAAATATTTTTCTTGAATAAGTTAACCTTAGCTTACTGTAAGTTTTTTTTATAAACTTTTTTAGTTTTTTAAGTTTTTGACTCTTTTGTAATAGCACTTACCTTAAAACACAAGCACGTGTACAGCTATACAAAAATGTTTTCTTTCTTTATATCTTTATAAAATTTTATCTATTCTTAAAATTTTTTTCTTTTTCAACATTTTTGTTAAAAACTAAGACAGAAACACACACATTACCCAAGGCCTACATAGGATGAGGACCATGATTATCACGATCTTCCACCTCTACATCTCATCCCACTGGAAAATCTTCAGGGCCAGTAACACATATGGAGTTGTCATCTCCTTTAATAACAATGCCTTCTTCTGGAATACCTCCTGAAGGTCCTGAGTCTGTTTTACAGTTAACTGTTTTTTTTTAATAAGTAGAAAGAATATGCTCTAATGATAAAAAAGTATAGTGTGGTAAATATATAAACCAGTAAGTCATTTATTATCATTATCAAGAATTATGTACTATACATAATGGTGTGTGCTATATACTTTTATATGACTGGCAACCCAGTATGTTTATAGCAGCATTACCACAAATACATGAGTAATGCATTAAGCTACTGTGGTGTGATGGCTGTGATGTCACTAGGTGATAGGAATTTTTCAGCTCCCTTATAATCTTATGGGACCACCATCATATACATGATCTGTCATTGACCCAAAACAATGTTATTTGGCGTATAACTGTAGTAGTTGTTTTTGTAGTGGTGTAGTTGACAGACAAGGGTCTAAACTAGGGCAGAGGGAATAATATATTTAGGAGATAGCATATGCAGGGCTTGTAGATTAATAAATGGTTGATTATGGAGGTCAAAGGAGAAGGGTAAATGTTACGAACTCCTAGGTTTCTGAGTTGATTAGCTGGGTAAATAGGAGTGAAGTTCATGGAAATGGACAGTGTAAAAGGAAGAGCAAGTATATTGCATTTAAAGTGCCTGAGAGACATGTCCAATCCTGACTTTGGTATGTATCAATCTGCAGCACAAAAGAGATTGTTAAGTAAGTAGTAGTCAAAGTCTTAGGAGAATGATTTAAATCACCTAGAAGTGTAAAGTAAGAAGCTAGAAGCAAGAATGGAGCACAGAGTGCAGATGAAGGGCAGATGGTGGAAGAAGAGCCTACAAAGGAAAGTGAGAAGCAAAAGTCAGGAGAGATTGGTATCTTTACAACCAAGGAAGGAGGACAGTAGCAAGGAGAAGGGAATAGTCACCACTAAGGTGATGTTCGAAAAGTGGTTACCCCTGGAGAAGGAGGGAAGAGACCGGGATAAGGACTTAAGGACAGATGATCAAAAGGGACTGTAGACTTTAGCCTTTTCCT
Organism: Propithecus coquereli; assembly: GCF_000956105.1. Lineage (NCBI taxonomy): Eukaryota > Metazoa > Chordata > Mammalia > Primates > Indriidae > Propithecus > Propithecus coquereli. Next base: position 4,670,218 of record NW_012136858.1, on the reverse strand, counting down.
AAATGTTTAATTTTTTTATTTTATAAAAAAATGGATTTATAAAGGTAATATATTACAATTTAAGCATTCAATTGAATATTGATTCTGAGAACAGTTTTGGTGAAGTGGTAGAGAAAGAAGCTAGGTAGCAGGTGGGTCAAATTGTCAATGGACATTTTAGAAATGGAGTATATAAGATAGTTTTTATTAAAGTTGGGTTTTTTTGTTTGTGCCAAAGAAGTCAGTGGAGGGGAGTCATTTGTTAAAGAGAATTCTAACTTACTGCTGTTAACTTTTGTGGAGTCTACCATTCTATGTAAAAAGAGACAGGAAGTGAAAAAGATTTGTAGACTTTCAATTTATAATAATCTGAATATGGGCCGGGCGGGTGGCTCACGCCTGTAATCCTAGCTCTCTGGGAGGCCGAGGCGGGTGGATTGTTTGAGCTCAGGAGTTCGAAACCAGCCTGAGCAAGAGCGAGACCCCGTCTCTACCAAAAATAGAAAGAAATTAATTGGAAATATATAGCTAAAAATATATAGAAAAAATTAGCTGGGCACGGTCGCGCGTGCCTGTAGTCCCAGCTACTCGGGAGGCTGAGGCAGAAGGATTGCTTGAGCCCAGAAGTTTGAGGTTGCTGTGAGCTAAGATGACACCATGGCACTCTAGCCCGGGCAACACAGTGAGACTTTGTCTCAAAAAAAAAAAAATAATCTGAATATGGATTCCTTATCATTAAAGTTTACCCTTCCAATTGCAGTCTTCTTGTCATACATATTCTTAGAGTAATAACATTTGTTGGACCCCTTTCTTATATGTGACAGACACTATTCTATTTAATGTCTATATATCGTATTAATCCTTTCTCTCTGTTTCCTACTGCACAGTATGAGTGAAGAGAAAATTATTTTCTGTTTCCCTGTGCAGATACATACTGTTTCTCAACCTTATTTTTGGCATCCATCAAATGGAAAATGTCACCCATCTTTAAGATTATGAAGCTTAAAGAGAACATATACCACAGAAGCACCTAGTCTTGGACCTTGTACTCTAGATGCTTCTTAAATGTTGATTGTTATGCCTGATGCTACCTTCCCTGACTGTTCATGTAGTGACCATCTTAACCGACTCTTTGATAATAAAGTTCTTCGCATAATAAACCACATTTTTAGGACTTAAGGTGCAGTTTGAAAGCAAAACCAATATAAAAGTAAATAAAAGTTTATCACAGTAGTTTCAAAACCCAACACTTTTTTTAAAAAAAAATGCATTATTACCATTAATGAAAAATAAAGTATGAATTTTTTGAAATATAAAATAGTTTTACGTAATAACTAAAAAGTAACTTGGAATATGTTTTGAAAGTTTCTCAGAGATTTGTTTTTTACTTGTGTAGCCAATAGGCACTTAATTATATGTTTTTATTTTATTTCCTACCATTATTTGTGGTCTTTAGTATCACAGAAGCAGCAACAGCAGCATGGAGTAGTTAATACATTAGCTGTGGAGTGGGAAAAGCTTTTGCTACATGATTTAATAGCAGTATGATTTTGGTAAAGTTATTTCTCTGTGCATGCCTTTCCTTGTTTGTAAAAATAGTACTTATATCTAAGGCTGTTGTGAGGATTAAACGAGCTACTGCACATAAAATGCTTAGTGCCTGGCACACAGTATGCCCTCAATAAATGTTCGATGCAACAAAGTAAAAATGGATTTTGTTGTTAATATTTGCTGTGGGACTTTTGGCAGTTACTTAACCTCATCAAGCTTTAGTTTCCTTATCTGTAACATATCCGCATGAATGGTTACTGTTAAAATGAAAAGAAGGGCACAGAGCCCCTGTAATTGTTAACTCATGTTATCACTACTCCAACTAGCATTAGCAACAAAGGAGGTGGTCCTGCTGACAATGCTATAAAATTCTCAGTTCCATAAATTAGAATGAACAAATTAACAACATTTAATTCCTAGTAACAAAGTAATAACATTGCAGGTTTTTTCCTATCATTAAATTGCCCTTCTTTTATTTTTTAGACAGTGCTACAACAAGTAATTGAAGATGGCTCAAAATATGGGTTGAAAAGCGAACTATTCTCTAGTCATCCCCAGAAGAAGATTGTGGTTGAATTCAGGTGAGTACTTACCCATTTTATGTGTTGATTAATCAATCTGACTGGGCAGGTCACTGTTTTACCATCATCACTTGGGTTCTTACTAAATTATAGGTAGAAAAATTGAAAACCAGTGAGATGATATTATTTTTTGTATCACATAAAACCATGAATAATATGAGTAAAAATAGATTTTTGGACCTCCAATCCAAATAATATCTAAAGATTATTATGTTTTCTTTTACTTTTTATTATTTAACAATTACTTTTTTGGAAGAACTGGTTACTCACTTTAATATCTTAAGGCAGGGGTAAATGGTTATCATACAAAGAATTTTAAAGAAATTTGATTACCAGAGAACAAAGTCTTGTAGTACTTGTAACATATATATTTTTTAATTATGAGAAAAATAGCTTGAAGTTTTAATATGCTTCTAAATAGGCTTTATATATTAGTATAACTTTCAAATATGCTATCAGTCTAATATTTGGACTGTTTAGAAGTAACCAAAGAAGAAAATGGAACACTAAGATCTAAAACTTTCATTGTACAACTGACAGGTCGACAGCTCAAGAAAATTATCAGAGATACTGTGTTTGTCTTCCTAAAAGCTGAAGAAGAGTCTTGAACTGTTCTTCCGCTTAGAAAGGAGGAACTTGCTAGAGCCTTTTGTCTTCTTAAATATTTCTGTGGAAGATTTTTAAAAAGTGGTATGGGAAATATTATTTCATTTTTACTAACTAATTATTGCAATTTATGATCACATTTAAACTTAATTATGAATAGCTCCTGCATGATCAGAGAAAGAGTGGGTTTTATGGTTCTGCATTTGTACTGTCTCTGCCACTTATGTTCTTAGAAAAAGCCACCCTCTAAGACTCAAAGTCATCGGTTTAGGATAAGGACTGATTGCTAAGTAAGCTTCTACTCCTATGGAGCAGACAGATATTATGATGACTTTTATATTGTCAGTATACCACAATCATATTTAAAATTGAGTTTAAACATTTATTGTATCACAAACAGGAGAGGGACTTCATACAGTCATCCTCATACCAGAGAGGAACTACAGTAAGGTCATCCCTCAAAGAAAGTTGCCTGTCATTTCGGTTATCTCTCAAATAAGAAACTGCAAAGCTTAACTGCAAAGGGATTGGTAAACTTCAGCCCATGGGCAAAATCCAGCCTGCTACCTGTTTTTGTAAATAAAGTTTTATTGGAACACAACCATGCACATTTGTTTATGTTATCAATTAATATGTTGGCTCTTTTCAAATTGCAATGACCGTTAAACAGAGTAGAGTTGAATTGAACTGAGTAGTTGAGACAGAGACCAGATCACCCAAAAGCCTATTAAAATATTTACTATCTGGCTCCTTAAGAAAAAATTTGCCAGTTCCTGATTAGTGTCTTAAAGCAGCCACCATTTTAATACTGATGACTTCATGGGTTAGGAAAGGGGAGAGGAATGTTTAAGCTCAATGGTTCTTCTACTTGCCTGAGGTCACTTATGTTATCTAGAGACTTTACTGGGGCTAGAAATACAAGGTGGCTCATTTACTTCTCTGGCTAGGTATATTTCTCTCTCTCTCCACATTATCTCTCCAACAGGGCAGCCAGACTTCTTTACAAAGGTGCTCAGGCCTCCAGGGTAGCGAAAGCATCTAGTGTTGGAATAGGCAGAGCATCACTTCTGTCACATTCTGTTGATCAAAACAAGTCACAAGACCCCACCCCAGATTCAAGAGAAATAAAATAGAGTACATCTCTTAATGGCGTGAGCGACAAAGAATTTGTGGCCATCTTTGTTTTCTCTCACATCTTTAAATTGATGGACGTATTGATAATGTGCCAAGGTAGATGGGTGTCCATCATGGACTTGGACTCACTTGGTAGGTGATGTAAGACTTGAAGCTAACTACTGTTGCCTTTCTCTTCTGCAAACTCAGCCTTTCTTCTTTTTTTTTTTTTTTAAGGGACAGTCTTGCTCTGTCACCCAGGCTAGAGTGGTGTAGTGGCACAATCACAGCTCACTGCAGCCTCAAATGCCTGGGCTCAAGCGATCCTCCCACCTCAGTGTCCCAAGTAGCTAGGATTATAGGCGCATGCCACTGTGCTCTGCTAATTTTTAAAAATTTTTCTGTAGAGATGGGGTCTCGCCATATTGCCCAGGCTGGTCTTGAACTCCTGGGCTCTAGCAATCTTCCCACCTTGGCCTCCCAAAGTGCTGGGATTACAGGTGTCAACCACTGCACCCAACCAGCCTTTACTCTTCTGTACAGATCAAATCTGCAGCAGCACAGTGAGCAGTGGTAGCCTTTCCTTTTCTTTCCTTAGCGTGATCTTCCATACCTTTTGCTTCTCACAGATGTGAGGTGCTCTTCTCACAAAACAGATTGGAGACCTCTGACTGGTTACATGGGAATCTGGGAGGTCAGGGTAGCAGTTCTGACTGTTAGTAACTGATTTGGTGATCTGGGATGGGACAGTTTATTTCTCTGGTCTCTTCTTCGCTGAAAAATAAGAGTAATAGTACCTGTCCCTTCTTAACAAGATTGAGAAAATTATGTGAAATAATGTAACAAAAGACCCAGAAAAGTAACCAAATTGTAATTTATAGTGGCTACTTGGTTGCCAAAGGGATTGAATTTGTGTTTTCCATTTCATTATATTTCCTTCTCAGTAAAAATATGATGCCAGAGAATGGCAAATTGATGATTTCAAGGGCCATTTTGTCAAAGCTTTAAAGACCTAGGTAGATTCAATTCTGATTCTAGCAGAAAAATACAAAGCTCTGTGAAAGTTGTGGGGTTTTTTTAAACAGATTTTATAAATACCTAGTTTTTTAAAATTCAGAGCTTACAAAGGTGTATTCAGTGAAAAGGAAATCTCTTCCCCCTCCTACTTTCTCAGTTCTGTCCTGTGGACATCCACCATCAGTGTCTTATTTGCCCTCCTAGAGATAGTCTATGCATTTGTAAACAGACTGCATACCTTTTACATTGTTCTACTTCTTGCTTTTTTTTTTTTTTTTTTAAACAATGTATCTTATGTTCCTTTAATATCAATATATCCAGGGCTGGCTTTTATTGTTCCATAGTATTCTGTTGTCTAGAGATTCTTTTCCGCCCAACCCTCTTTAAATTAGCTTTATTGAGGTATAATTACATATAATACAATACAATTCACCATATTTAAACATATAGTTTGAGTTTTGGCAAAGGGGTACAGGTTGTGTAACCAGCACAATTGTGGTATAAAACTGTTTTTCTGATTTTTTTTAATTGATTCTTGCTTTAATCTATATTATTTCCTTTTATTCTGCTTTCTTTGGATTTAGTTTCCTCCACTTTTTCTGGTTTCTTAAAGGAGAGGCTTAGATTATTGATTTGATCCTTTTTCCTTTCTCTCGTAAACATCACATTACAGATTTTTCTGCTTTAGCTACATCTCACAAATTTACTAGTAGGCAGTAACATGGTGCAGTGCTAGGACTGCCCTTGTTTGCTCTCATTCTCTCAGATTATAGTCCTTCACTGCCTGTTGTCTAGTTTCATATTTCTTTTCTGGTTTTCTGATTGTTTAAAGGCAAAAGGGGAAATCTAATCCTTGTTATTCTCTTTTGGCTAGAAATGGAAGATTCTTTATTTTTTTAAGCCTGTAGAAGGACATTTACTTTCTTTCTTAAATAATAATTAAAGGAACATCTGTGTAGTTCCATAATTTCATAATTGTGTGCACATATCCATAGGATCAAGTTTTTAAATTGTAATACTCTTTAAAAGGGTATATATAACAAGGCTTCAGAGACAGACCAAACTTTAAGCTCTAATTTTACCACTTGTTAGCTATTTTAAAGTTAATTTATCTTTTTTAATAATGAAAAACTTATGAACTTTTCAAACATATACAACACAGAGAGAGAACAGTATTAATTCGTCCCCATATGCTGATCACTCAGACTTGAGTCATCAAGATACTGCCCCATGTACTTTATCATCTCTCTTCATTGTTGTCTTACTTCCCTCATCTGTAAAATAAGAGATGAGAGTACCTTACCTCACAGCTCTTATGAGTATTAAATGAGTTAATGCATGTGAAGTGCATAAAACTGTGCCTGTCACTGTAGTTAAATGATTGATTACAACTTCTTGAGCACACACAATTGTGCTAAATGTGGTGATTGAGAATTTGGAGTGGTGAATCAGATTTCTCTTTATTCTGGGAGGTTTTATGCATAAATATTTTTACATTTTTCAGTTTTAATTTCTGATAAAGTAAATATTTGAAGATATTACCCATATGAAAAAAATTTCTTTGGAGTTCTCAATTTATAAGAAGATAAAGAGTTTGAGAATTGGTGCAGTATACTGAATTCCCAATAATGTATTTTTGTAAAAATGATATCTCTGGGTTGTTTGTATACAATGGAATACTACTCAATCATAAGAAACAACAGTGATCTAGCACCTCTTATACTTTCCTGGATTAAACTTAAGCCCATTATCCAAAGTGAGGCACCACAAGATCGGAAGAATGGGCTCCCTTTGTACTCGCCATCAAATTGGTACTAACTGAACAACATTAGGGTGATCACATGGCAGTAATATTCTCCAGGGATTAGGGGGATGGGGGGATAAACCCACAGCTAAAGGACACGGGGAGCATTGTAAGGGGAAAGGGCATGCTTTAACCCTCGCTTGGGTGAGGCAAAGACATAAAGTGTAACCATAATGTTTGTACCCTCATAATACCCTGAAATAAAAAATTAAAAAAAAGGAAACCTATACATCAACTTGGCAGTGTAAAAACCCAGATCGTGGGGCAATGACCAATACAATGAGATCATTCTTGATTCCTGACCCATCACGGCTCGCCTTCTCTTTGATCCTGGCCCATTACTCCTGGACAAGAGCAGAATGAAGATCCCTCGAAAAAGTGGACATTTACATTTCCTCTGAGTTAGGGGAGACTTTAAAAGTAAAACTAGGATCACAGTCATTTTTGGTGGACTCAGAAAGATGGCATTGGTGAAGCCTGAGAGTGTTCAGACTTCGTAGGATCTTCAGTCTGATCCTTTCCTGCTGCCTTGCATCTATCTGAGGGATGTGACAGACCAGACCTGGCCCTCAAGTCTTTTCCCACTTTCCCCATGATTCTTTTGAAATCCTGAAATCTGTCCATAATTTAACTACCTCTGTGTATGGATTTTTCTACATGGAGATATTGGTGAACCACATCAGCACTTGGGGTTGCAGTTAGGCAGGAGCCACATGTCTCTGGGTGGACCTGATGTTTGTCTAAGAATTTTGTGATGCATAAAGAAAAATTTTGTTTTAGGAATGAAAAAAAAAAATGATATCTCTGAGTGTCTTCATCTTTTTCTCAGTCCTTAAATGTATCTGCTTCCTAAGTGCCATTTCCATGTATAGTACTACTTCATGAGTCAGTTTCAGTAAGATGTTATTTTTCTGAGTTCTGATTTATCTTTGCTCTAAATTTCTAATTTTTAACTTATCTTTGCCCTAAATTGCCAAAGGGCCCAACTTCCCAATTATGTCAAGCCTTGTTCATTCTTAGAACTCTTGTTTTTAGAATAAAGAAGTAACTTTTGCAATTTTTTTTACAGTTCACCTAATGTTGCCAAAAAGTTTCATGTTGGACATTTGCGTTCTACCATTATAGGTAAGTGCTTAGTTTTACAGAAAATACTAAACATGCCTTTGGGAAAGTATGTAGTAATGAAGTTTAATGGTTTTAATACTTAAATAACAAAAGGACAAAAAAGAACACAGTTTAAATTGGTATGCTAATGCTAATTAAATATTAGATGAAATGAGAAACGTTCATTTAGAAATAGAAAAATGAAATTCATTTTAAAACCAAAAGATTAACTCAGAAACTGATATGTGTGTTATGATTTTAACTCTCTAAAATATATATGCATATGGAGAACTGAAAGATGTAAAAAAAACAAATTATGTGGGGATGATAGTAACCCTCCAAATTTTTTTTGTTCATATAGTTTATTTTGTTTTAAAAAAGAAACTCAGTCTCGTTCATGTGAGCACTAACTAGAATGTTCAAGACTGGAAGTCAAAACAAGTCTATTTTAATAAAGAGATTACTATATAGTATTTCATAGCTATAATGCTTCAATGTATAATATACTTTTCATTTATGTAAAATGTGACACGCAGCAGCCCAGTTGAAAAACTGAAATTAAAATGATATAATATTAGAACTAGAAGAGACTTCAGAGTTTATCTCAATCTAATGACTTTCTCTTAAGCATGCAAGAGACAAATTTCTACATTGGAAGACATTTAATGCATCCTTGAATACTTTTAATAATTGAGAAATTAGTACTTGCGGCATAGATTGTTATTGAAATGAGGTCAACTCTCATTATTACAAAGTTCTTGAGTGTTTTAAGAGAAAATAACAGGACTTGAAAAACATAAAAGAAATACACTGCATTAAAAAAGCTACATGAGTAAGTCAAAAGTGTAGAAGTGAGTTAATGATAGATAGGATATGATAAAGTTGTTTTGACAGGTAAAGGAAATATTTGGACCAGGAAGAGACATATTTGAGTACTTATTTAATGTCCTACGTGTTTTCATGTATTACCTCTTTTAATTTCACAATAGTCCTGTTTGGTAAGTACTGTTAACTTTGGTTTATAGATGAAGAAATTCAGATACCAGAAGTAACCTTCCCAAAAATCACATAGCCAGTAAGTATTGTGGCCAGGATTTGAAATTAGGCGATCTAATTCCAAAAGCCTAGGTTCAGACATTTAATTGGATTCGTGTGATAACGAGATGCTGGGAAAAAATAGGACTGTGTGGTCTGAGTACCAGCTGACGAAGGTGATTCCTGTTGCTGGGACTTTATAGATTGGGAAAGTCTGGAAGTAGTGAAGCTGGAAAAGAAGATAGCATGGTGATTTAAGTCAGATATGTGTATTGGTGGGTGAGGGTTTATTTGCAGAAAACTAAATCCAGTGTTAGTAAAAGCAGGAAGGGATTTATTACAGGATATTGAGTGGTTTACAAAGTTGTTGGGAGAGCTGAAGAAGCTTTGGATTAAGCTGACATCAGTGACTCCCAAAACTGCACCGTAGAACTTAGTCATCAATAGAGCCTCCTGCCTCTTGCAATCACTTCCATTGCTCTAGAACCATGCTGCCACTGCTACAATCAGGAAACTACCACCATGCCTGCCATGCCTTCTAGATAGAATCCATACAGGCAAAGAGGCAGCCCCATAACCTGTCCTTCAATTTCTTTGGAGGTCATCACAGAACACTAGGACCTCTGTTAGTGATGCCACAAAAAAACAAAGCCTGCACAACTGTGCTTATCATAAAAAAATAAAAGCAACTCCCTTTTCAAATCTTACAAAATATATCTGATTGCCCAAACCTATATGACTTCTGGAATCCTAACTACAAGAAGCTCTGGGAAATGTGCTTTTTAGGTTTCCAGCCTCTTTATAGAGTACAAGGGCACACTAGAAGGAAAGTGGAATAGATGTTGAACATGAAACCAGCCAGCATCAGCAGTACCAGAAAGTGAAGGCCTTAGAAAGGGGAAAGGCTTGTGGAAGCTGGACTTTGGTGATTGAAAGGAGATAGAGTGAGCTATTTAGAAAAAACAAAAACACAACCATGTGGCTTAGGTTTTTAGGGCACAGACAAATTATATATTTATTGTTACTGAGGTTTCTTTATTTTCTGTCCCTGGAATTGACTAGAATAGCAGGTACTCTAACATGTGTTCCCAACTTCCATTAATAATGGTGATGAAAATTGTGAGATTCTTTGGAAGAACTGCCTTAAAAGTA
>NW_012136858.1:4653955-4657786 GCF_000956105.1 Propithecus coquereli | reverse complement strand
TATTTTACACAGTTGGCCTCTCGGTATAGTATTTCATGATAACAGAAAGTTGGTTGGCGAATAGGAAGTTATCTAAATTGTTCAAGTAGCTCTCCTGTTTGAGATAAACCCTTGTTCAGCAACTTGCTTTCGATTTGTAAAAACAAGCTAGATAAGCCTCTCTTGCAGAGGTTATCTCAGCTTTTTCAGAGGACTCCAGACTAATCGTGCACCAAGGCACAGTCAGCAGCCGAGTCTTATTTAATAACAATTTTTTGCCTTGCAAATCATGCATGAAAATTTAGGCAAAAACATCTTGAAACCTCTAGATTAAAATACGAAAAGATAACAAAATTAGTTTGTCGAACTAGATGAGATATGAGAATGAAACCTCAAGGGATCATGTTTCAGAAGATTGATGAAGAAGATTCTCAAGGGTAATGAGCCAAAAATTCAAGAGTTTCTTTGAGAGACACAGGAAGAGTTTTGTTTTGTTGCTTCCTTAAACAAGCAATTTTGCCTAGACTTGAGCAGTATTACACCTTTGGAATAATCCTACCATAAAAAAAGGCAGCTGATCTTACACTCTTACACATTGTACCCTCTTGCTTCCTGGAACGCTTATCTGTACACACACTTTGATATGTAATCAACTGATTACATGTTCTGGTGACTTATTCTTACATGTCCTATGATTGTTGCCTTTCCAAGGACAGTGAACACTTACGGAGCAACTCTTTTACGGTGAATATTGTTTTCGTCATTCTTGCATTCTTTATCTCATTTGGTACTTACAACAAATTAGCGAAAAATGTTTTATGATCTTCATTTTTTTAGACTTGGAAAGAAAACAGAGAGATTAAGTAATTTAGGTGGAGAAACCTGAACATGAATCCCCATTTATCTGACTCCAAGGTCTTTCTCCCACACTCTGCTTTCCTAATGATAACTGTAAATTCTTTGGAAGCACAGAGGGATCCCTATTGAATTGAAATTATTGTTCTTGGAAAGATATTTCACTAAATCGACTCTTTCTGGCCTGAGAGAAGTAAGGCAAATGAGCAGGTCACCAATATTTATAATACATTCTTTATATACATTATCTCATTTGATCTTCAATATAGTCCCATGAGTAAGAGTTATTTTTACTAGTGTTTAAAGATAAAAATATGGAGGCTTAGTGAAGTTAAGATTGACCAAGTGCACACAGCTAATCAGACCAAATAAAAATTCAAACTCATGTCCCTCTGATATTAGTTTTTAAAGTTTTATCCACTTTACTTATATGGCCATTAGTGAATCAGTGAGCTTTTAACCACCCAATCAAATGTCCCCATTGACATTATAGACCTTCTTGCAAAAACACCTCCTTCCTCACATTCTGTGCTACTACTCTATGATCATGGTTGTCCTCACACATCCCTCACCACTCTTTAAAGCTTTTTGTCATAACATGTCTCATGCATATCAAAAAGCACAGGAAATATTATAAACATTTATGGCAAAGGAAACATTTTGATTTTCTATTTGCTTTACATTGTTTTAAATTTTAATAGATTTAAGAGGCACAAGTTTTTTTGTTACATGAATGAATTTTATAGTGGTGAAATCATGGCTTTTAGTGCACCCATCACCTGAATAGTGTACATTATACCCAAGAGGTAATTTTTGCTTTGAATTTTTTTAAGAAATAAAATATTACAAATACCACTTAAAACTCCCTTTCTTATTCTTCTCCTATTTCATTCCCCTTCCTTACCTAGGCAATAGTTATCTTGAAGTTGCTACTTCAATTCAATATTCAGTAATCCCTCAGTGTCCGTGGGGGATTGGTTCCAGGACCCCTGCAGACACTCAAACCCACAGATGCTCAAGTCCCTGGTATAAAATGTGTGTTTGCATATAAGCTGCATACACCCTCCTGTATAATGTAAATCAACTCTAGATTATTTATAATGCCTAATACAATGTAAATGCTATGTAAATGGTTGTTATGTTGTATTGTTTAGTGAATAAGGAGAAGAAAAAAATGTCTGTATGTGTTCAGTCCAGACACAACCATCCATCTTTTATTTCCTGAATATTTTTGATCTGTGACTGGTTGAATTGCAGATGCAGAGCCCGTAGATGTGGAAGGTCAACTGCACTGTAGTTCTCATTCACATTTACATACTTGTATTACATAAGTATTAATAAATGACATATAGTATTAATTTATTTGCTTTTAAACTTTAATAAATGATATTATTCACATTTACATACTTGTATTACATAAGTATTAATAAATGACATATAGTATTAATTTATTTGCTTTTAAATATTAATAAATGATATTATTCTGTTCCTAAAAGAAAATCTGAAAGTCAAACAACTGAGTTTATTAAAAGATTGAAAGATGCCCTTGCATGCCCTGCAGTGTCACAGATAGCATAGGAGTATTCCCATCATCACTTCTGGTAACCAGAATAGGTGACCAGGAAGTCAAGGACAGTGATTCTAAGCTTGATGTTTGGTGTATGGATAAATAATGTTGGCACTGGCTTATAGGAAGTAAAACTTTAAGACAATCTGCATTTACCCTTTATTATTTGTGAAAATCTGTTTCTCAAAGCTTTGGTTAAAGACTTTTTTTTTCTCCTTGTCAAACTATATTTACCTGTGAGCTCTTTGAGAGGAAGAACCATGCCTTCCTGATCTTTTACCCCTGGCTCTGAACACCAGATGCCTTGAAGTAAATGTTTGAATGGATTTGATCTTGTAGTTCTCTTTTGTCCCTTTCTGTAATTATATTCAAGTTATAGACTACAAAAGCTCTTGTTAGTCCAGGGAAGTACTATTTTACTAATTACTATTTGTCAGAATCTAACTTACTTTATCAATGCAGTTTACTAATGAAGAAGCAAGGGCCAGACCCAGGATTCCAGCAAAGGCACATAGCTCCCAAGTGCTCTATGCACTGCCTCTCCCTCCCCTCCCACACACTACAAAATGCTTTTGTGAGCTGTTCATTTCCATTGGTTGTAATTACATACGTAGCATTTTCCTTTCTTTCATACCCCAGTTACTGTAGTAGAGACACAATTAACAGTTCAGTTTTGGCAGTTTCAACCTTTTGCATATTTGTTTTGAGTTTGGCTTAGGCCACCCAGTAGCAGATTATGTAGCCTACCTCCCTCTAAATTGTATTATGATAAGTATCCCCCAGCTTTAGTTTCTCAGCTAGCTTAGAAATGATATTATATGATAGCTTTAGCATTTATATGATGAAAATGTTTCACAACCACGGTCATTTTTCTACTCCATTTTGGTGTGTATGCTTTGCTACTGGTTTTTCTTTGTACCTATAGCCATACTTCTCCCATAACATCTGGCTCTGTTGTACATGGACTTTGGACTTTTGTTGGTCAACATTTGAAACCTTTTTGTTTGTTTTATTTTTGGGTTTTTTGTTTTATTTATTTTATTTCAGTAAATTAGGGGTACACGTAGTTTTTGGTTACCTGGATGAATTGTATAGAGGTGATGTCTGGGTTTTTAGTGTACCTGTCACCTGAATAGTATACATTGTACCCGATAGGTAGGTTTTCTTCCTTCCTCCTCCTCCTCCCACCCTCCCCACTTCTGAGTTTCCAATGTCCATTGTACCACCTTACATGCTCATGCTTAGTTCCCACTTACAAATGAGAACATGCAGTATTTGGTTTTCCATTCCTGCATTACTTCACTTAGGATAATGGCCTCCAGTTCCATCCAAGTTGCTGCAAAAGACATTATTTCATACTGTTTTATGGCTGAGTAGTATTCCATGGTGTATATATACCACATTTTCTTTTTTTTTTTTTTTTAAATTTC
>NW_012136858.1:4648521-4653424 GCF_000956105.1 Propithecus coquereli | reverse complement strand
AAGCTTTGCAAAAAAATTTTTTGTGCTATGCTTTGATAATAGAGAAACACGTGGTTCTTATGCCAAAATGGATAACAAGAATGAGAAACTGTGTATTTTATTAATTACTAGGAAATTTTATAGCAAATCTCAAAGAAGCTTTAGGACATCAAGTAACAAGAATAAATTACCTTGGAGATTGGGGTATGCAGTTTGGTAAGTATGTTTGAGATTTCATTTTTCATTTCATTGTAAAGTTTAATATTTTTCATACACCACCTGATCATCTGGACAGAATATAGGCAGAATCCCATTGGATAAAGTAGTGCATCCTACCTATTTTTTTCCTAATGGCTTTTTTTTTGTAAAATCTCTTATTTGTGTAATTCTCACCACACAAGTTTTGGGGAAGGAAACTTCACTCATTCAGAGGAAAACCTGATATATATGTATATATGTGTGTGTGTGTGTGTGTGTGTGTGTGTGTATACACACACACACACACACACACACAAAATACATATATAGAGAGGGACAGAGGCTTTTGCGGTTTTCCTAAAGAAAACTAGCTTACTTTTATCAGTTACACGTAGAACTGAGTATACAGGGAAGAAGTTAAGTCTAACTATATATGCCCTTCTTAACCATAGCCCTACCATTTCTAAATCTAGTGAGGTACAGCCTCCCTCGGCCATCCTACATGAAGTGGGATCCATTATCATACCATGAGCCGATGGTCCAATGGAAAAACAAAAGGAGATATTTTGGTTTCTTTTTTAACTGTATGGTGGGGGAGGGCGAGGTCCAAAAGGGGGAGAGAGGAGTGAGGCCCAAAGGATTGAGTGCCACAAATTCTCTCTGATATCATGAGTTTACTCAGACCCATTCCTAACTCATGTAAACCAGTAATCAAGGTGTGGGAGGGCAAGATAAATGAAGTGGTTACAGTAGTGAAGGACTGATAGCATGTGAAATAACAAACTTTAAAAAAATCTCTGTGACTACCATGTGTATTTCAAGATCCAGCCCTATTGTGACTTCCGTAAAGTTCTCTGACACACAGACACACCCTTGCCCACCTTCTCACATCATGCAGTTCCTGGTAACCAGCTCTACTCACGTAGGCTTCTGCCTTGCCGTATTATTTATGTGCTGCTTTCCCCTGCTAGATGATATGTTTCTTGAAGGCATGGACTGTGTCTTAATTATTTTTGTATCTACAATGCTTGGCACTCAGAATGATGAATGAATCTGTCCTGGGAGGTGTTTTACAATGCTAATCCAAAAGAAAGGCTAGGTAATATTATCAGTCTTCTATAAAGTATGCAATGTGCCTTGCCAATTATAAAATTCGCTGATACTATTAATACTATGTTCCATGTCCGGTCAAATGAAATTATAGATTCCAAAAGAAAGGCCCATTTATTTGAAGGATTTCTTTCCATAGGAGATTTATCATCACCTTCTCTTATGAATATTATCCTTTTAGTTAGTAAAAATCTTTTTCAGACTCTAAAAAGAGTAGACTTTGAACCTGCTAACAGTACCCTCACTATTCCCTGTGGAGGAATTAGAAAACATGCCCTGCATTTTAAGAATTCACCTGCAGTTCACAACAGCTGGTAGTCAGAGGTTTAGGCCCTAGGCTCAGTAGACTAAATAGATAGCAGCCGCTTTTTATTATTAGTTTGACCAATTTAGACATTTCACAGGCATTAGCAAATGCATGGTTATGGTATTCATTAAACATTAGCTGCAGGATTTTATTATAGTGGTTTTTCTCTAAAGAACTTACTGTGGTTAATGATTTGTCAACATTTCTGTTACAACCATCATTGCTGAAGAATTGTAATTTTGCTTTCAGCTCTCCCCATTTGAAAGTTGGCAGACAGTTCCTAAGCACAGAAGTAGTTTTTGAGAGTGTATTAGAATGAATGTTAAATGGAATTGGCCTTTTCCCATTTTTGTTTTTTGGAACACTCTGGGCATCTTTCCATGCTCTGCTCACAAGACCCTGAATCATAATCACATTTGCTCTTGCTTGAAAGTACATAGAGCTATAGGTGATCTTCTTATTCCTATGTTCCAAAGTATTATATATTCCTATGTTCAGTAGCATTCCACTTTCTGCTAAGCCTTGTATAGAAAAATGAACATCAGCAAGGCCCTTTAGATCTGAGGCTTGGTAATTGATACAGTTGTAGAAATGGATTGGTTTTTAAAATAATAAAACTACTTATTATTTCTCTTGGCTCAGGCTGCATATAGCCTTTCAAACTGAAATACGATCACCTTTTAGCAAAATATACATATTCATAGTCCATACTAGGAATTTTCATTTCTACTTTACAAATTTCAATTAGTGTTTAAAAAAAAAAAGGTTCAAATTAACATTACCCCTGAATTCTAGCATATCATCAAAGACTGAAAAAGTATACATGACCAAGTTAAAGAATTTTGTTGCTTGGTTACCTTGAATAGGAGAAGTAATCAGGGATGTTTTGAGTTTTATCTTTTTTTGTTTTCCTTTAGCTATTTGTTTAAGTGCTATTATTATAACACCAAGCCTATGATTACCTTCGTTTTATTTTAACACCTACAGGTTTAAAAAGAAAGTTTAAAATCACTTCCTATCAGTTTGTTTTCACATATTTTGAGTGTCAGGTGCCTAGCATCACAATGTCCTTTCACAGACTAGCTGCTTAATAAATGTTTGCTTTATTAATGTCTGCAGGGCAGGTGTTAGACACTATTGGTACAGAGACAAATTATTCCTAGCCCCTGCCTTTGATGATCTTATAACCTATTGGTTTCTGTGAACTTAATTTCAATATATTGAAATTTATGATTCAATATATTGAATTTGACTTGTGTCAGTTTATATGGTAACAGGGCAAGAATGTGTGTTTTGCAATAGTTCTCAGGATACATAATTTTGAGAGGTTCATCTCTTTATAGAACTATACCTACTCCCTGCAATGCCTGTTCTCTTACTGTTCCATTTTATAATTTTTCATTTATGGATTATCATGTTAGGTCTTCTGGGAACTGGCTTCCAACTGTTTGGCTATGAAGAAAAACTCCAGTCCAATCCTTTACAGCATCTCTTTGAAGTAAGTTGGCAAGAGACAATATTACAAAACACTTCGTTTTTTGGCAGTACTATGCAGTTTAAACCTCCCAGAGGTTTAAAAACATGTTTCTTAAAACAAGGTACCAAAACTTAATTGACAGTGTTGCTTTTACTTTGGTGTTCTTTTCATTTCTAAACCCAAGTATTTTTTTTTTATTACTATTTTAGTTGACTTGGGACAGCATTTCTCCAGGTATAGAATCTTCTTAGAATTAACATGTGGGGTAACAGATTCAACCCAGAGAGAAATTTCTTAGTTTTCTGTCAGTTAATATGTACTGCAGAATTTTTCATTGTAATAATTGTAAAGCATTTAGACTTGAAAAATATGAGAATATACTTTTTTACTCCTTTTCTGATGTGGAGAAAAGCACATGTATTTCTCTGAGTTTGTGTGTGCTTTTTCCATTTACATCTTTGAGCTCATTTTCTTGGCTTTTACCCAATATGAACGCCTATCTATTTTATTTCATTTAGTCCTTTGGATATATTGCTTCTCCATCTTCAGTCCTTCCTGAAGTTCATTAATAAAGCTCTTCCTGTCCAAGTAATCTCCAGGGATGTGTTTCCTTTTCATTGCCCCAGTTGTTATGTCTGCTGTTTCTGGTCCTCACAAAGGAAACACAGATACGATGTCAGACATGTTGGTGACATACCAGAGGATCAGACTAAAGAGGTTCTGCCTATGTATGAGGAAGAGCACTTGCCAAAATAATGCTTTACTTCTCCAGCTAAAGCCACAAGAGCACTTCATCATTTTCCTTTCTGTTACATGATTTTTTTTTTTTTTTTACCTGCAGTGGGCTTTGTAGTTAAATTGAACAATAACACATTCCAGTTATTAAAGACCTTTAAAGGTTTGTCATTTCCTCCTGAATCCATGCCTGTACTGTGCTTTAAATGCCTACATTTGATTTATTATGTTAACCAAAAGATTTCTTCTTCTTTCTTTCCTATTAAGAGTTTTATTGATAGGTAAGAGTTTAAAAATTAATAACTCTTTATGGTTGTCTATAAATCATGTCCCCTTAGTGCCTGGAATTTTTACTGTATTTTTTTTTTTTTTTTACACTTTGAATAATAGTATTTTTTACCAGAAGCTTAGCAAACCTTTATCAGATCCAGGCCCACAGAGATACCCCATGGTGCAGAAAATACAAATACCTACTTGGAGACCTTGTGTCATTGATTTAGAATACTGCTTAACATACAAGAGTTATTCCTCTCATCTTTCTCCTGTCCCACCTCAAACATTTTTATTTAAATCCCACAAATAGTAAACCTTTGTTTTCTATAATATTTTAAATATTTTCACAAAATTTGTTCTCAAACTCCATAGAAACTTAAGCATATGGTGTTTTTTGTTCTTTGAAATGTATGTTTTCTTCTATGCAGTTTAATACAATGTCTGCCTTTTGAAATTCAAAAATAGTGGAAGATCAATTTCTATGTTGAGGTCATTAATTGATGGATACACGTAAGGAAGGATCAAGGGCAAGGGAATACTTCTCCTATGAATAACTAAAAAGTCAAGGAATAAAAGTGTTGATTTCATTAGTGCTCTTTTACTTAACAGCTTCACAGGGGAGCCACATTTATAGACAAAAGAAAGCAAGTCAGATACACTCACCTCGCTGTTTGTAATAGAATACAGAAGCCCATTAGAGCGTTCACTTACTCTCTTCCTCTTGCAGGACAGGGAACATGCGGAACCTAAGATGACATCCTCCAGCTTATTATATCTTTATGCTAATTTTTGCAGACCCAATTTTTATTTTAAAATTACATTTC
>NW_012136858.1:4581710-4646910 GCF_000956105.1 Propithecus coquereli | reverse complement strand
TTTTTTTTTTTTTAAATTTCAGAGTATCATAGGGGCACAAACATTTTGGTTCCATGAACTGTTCTTGTGCCATTTGAGTCAAAGTTATAAGGGTACCAATCACCAAGATGTGTGCATTGTACCCATTAGGTGTGTATTTACCTGTGGCCTTGCCCTCCACCTGCTTGGTTTCTACTGAGTTTTACTAACATATGTACATGAGTGTTTGATTGATTAGTTCCAGTTTAATATGAGTACATGTGGTGTTTGTCTTTCCATTGTTGCGATACTTCACTTCAAAGAATGCTCTCCAGTTCCATCTAGGTTGTTACAAAGGTTCACATTCAACAAAAGTTTACCATTTTTTATGGCTGAGTAGTACTCCATAGTATACATATACCACATTTTATTAATCCACTCATGTATTGATGGGCATTTGGGTTGTCTTTGCTATTGTGAACTGTGCTGCTATAAACATTCACATGCAAGTGTCTTTTTAATAAAATGTCTTTTTTTCCTTTGGATAAATGCCCAGTAGTGGGATTCCTGGATCAAATGGTAGCTCTACTTTTAGTGCTTTGAGGTATCTCCATACTATTCTCCATAGAGGTTGTACCAGTTTACAGTCCCATCAACAGTGTATAAGGTGATTTTGCCACACCCACTCCAGCATCTGTTGTTTTGGGACTTTTGGATAAAAGCCATTCTCAATGGAGTTAGATATCTCATTATAGTTTTTATTTGCATTTCCCTCATAATTAGAGACATTGAGCATTTTTTCATATGTTTATTGGCCCTTTGTCTTCTTTCGAAAAGCTTCTGTTCATGTCTTTAGCCCACTTTTTAATGGGGTTGTTTGATGTTTTCTTGTTGATTTCCTTGAGTTCATTCTAGATTCTGGTTATTAGCCCTTTATCAGATATATAGCATACAAATATTTTCTCCCATTCTATAGCTTGTCTATTTGCTCTGTTGATTGTTTCCTTGGCTGTGCAGAAGCTTTTTAATTTAAGCAGGTCCCATTTATTTGTTTTTGTTGTTGCTGTGAATGTCTTAGGGGTCTTTTCGATAAATTCTTTTCCTAGGCCAATATCTATAAGAGTTTTTCCAACCTCTTTTTCTAGAATTCTTATAGTTTCATGCCTTAGGTTTAAGTCTGTTATCCATCGTTAATTAATTTTGATGAGTGGTGAGAGCTTAGGATCCTGATTCAGTCTTCTACATGTGGCTATCCGATTTTCCCAGCACCATTTATTGAATAGGGATTCTTTTTCCCAGTGTATGTTTTGTCTGCTTTGTCAAAGATCAGATGGGAATATGAGGATGGTTTTATGTCTGGATTTTCTGTTCTGATCCATTGGTCTATGTCTCTGTTTTCGTGCCAGTACAATGCTGTTTTGGTTACTGTAGCAATAGGGCTTGAAGTCTGGTAAGGTGATGCCTCCCAATTTGTTCTTATTGCTTAAGCTTGCTTTGGCTATTTGAGGCCATTTCTGGTTCCCTACGAAACATAGAACTGTTTGTCCTAGATCTGTGGAAAATGACTTTTGTATTTTAATGGGGATTGCATTGAATCTGTAGCTCACTTTGGGTGGTATAGACATTTCGACAGTGTTGATTTTGCTGATCCAGGAGCATGATATGTTTTTCCATCTGTTTGCATCCTCTGCAATTACCTTCCTCAGTGTTTCATAGCTTTCCCTGTAGAGGTCTTTCACCTCCTTAGTTAAATATATTCCTAGGTATTTTATTTTCTTTGTTGTTATTGTGAAAGATATTGAGTCTTTGATTTGATTCTCAGCTTGACTGTTGGTGTATGTGAATGCTATTGGTTTGTGTAGATTGATTTTGTAATCTGACACTTTGCTGAGTTTATTTATCAATTCCAGGAGTCTCTTAGCAGAATCTTTGGGGTTTTCTAGATATAAGGTCATATTGTCAGCAAGGAGCGATAGTTTGACCTCTTCTTTCCCCATTTGGATACCCTTGATTTCTTTCTCTTGTCTGATTGCTTTGGCTAGGACTTCTAGCATTATGTTGAATAGAAGTGGTGATAGTGGACAATCTTGTCTGGTTCCAGTTCTAAGCAGAAGTGCTCTCAATTTTTCCCTGTTCAGTATGATGTTTGCTGTGGGTTTGACATATGGCTTTTATAATTTTAATGTAAGTCTCATCTTTGCCTATTTTATTAAGCATTCTTATCATAAAAGGGTGCTGAATTTTGTCAGATGTTTTTTCTGTGTCTATTGAGAGGATTATATCGTCTCTGTTGTTGCTTCTATTTATGTGGTGAAATTACATTTATAGATTTGCATATGTTGAGCCATCTTTGCACATCTGGGATGAAGTCTACTTGATCATAGTGGATTAGGTTTTTTTGATGTGCAGCTGAATTCAGTTTGCTAGGATTTTACTGAGAATTTTTACATCTATATTCATAAGGAATATTGGTCTATATACCACATTTTCTTTATCTTCTCCTCAGTCGATGGGCACTTAGATTGATTCCCTGTCTTTGCAATTGTGAATTATGCTGTGATAAACGTGAGTGCAGGTGTCTTTTTGATATAATGATTTCTTTTCCTCTGGGTAGATCCTCAGTAGTGGAATTGCTGGATTGAATGGTAGATCTACTTTTAGTTCTTTGAGAAATCTCCATATGTTTTCCATAGAGGTTGTACTAATTTACATTCCCAGCAACAGTGTATAAGTGTCCCTTTTCACCACATCCATGCCAGCATCTATTGTTTTTTAACTTATTAATAATGGCAATTGTGACTGGGTAAGGTGATATCTCATTGTGGTTTTAATTTGCATTTCCCTGATTATTAGTATTTTTTATTACATTTGTTGGTCATTTGTATATCATCTTTTGAAAAATGTCTTTTCCTGTTATTTGCCCACGTCTTAATGGGATTATTTGTTTTTTTGTTTTTTTGTTTTTTTTCTGATTAGAGTTCCTTGTAAAATCTGGATATTAGTCCCATGTTGAATGTGAATATTTTCTGTCATTCTGTAGGTTGTCTGTTTACTCTGTTGATTATTTGCTGTACAGATGCCTTTTAATTTAACTAAGTCTCATTTGTCTATTTTTATTGAATTTGCTTTTGGGGTCTTAGTCATGAACTCTTTGCCTAGGCCAACATCCAGAAGAGTGTTTCCTAGGTTTCCTTCTAGAATTTTTATGGTTTCAGGTCTTACATATAAGTCTTTAATCCATCTTGAGTTAATTTTTGTATATGGTGAGAGGGATCCAGTTTCATTCTTCTGTGGCTGTCCAATTTTCCCAGCACCATTTATTTAGGGCATTTTTCCCCGGTGTATGTTTTTGTTTGCTTTGTTGAAGATCAGTTGGTTGTAAGTATTTGGCTTTATTCTCGATTCTCTGTTCCATTTCATTGATCTATGTGTCTACTTTTATACCAGTACCATCCTGTTTTGGTTATTACTGCCTTATACTATAGTTTGAAGTTGGGTAGATTGATGTTTCCAGATTTGTTCTTTTTATTTAGGATTGCTTTGACTATTTGGGCCTTTTTTTTTTTTTTTTTTTTGCAACTATTGTAAATGGGATTGAATTCTTGATTTGGTTGTAGTGATTTATGTATAGCAATGCTACTGATTTGTGTATGTTGATTTTGTAACCTGAGGCTTTACTGAATTCATTTATCAAAGCTAGGAGTCTTTTGGGTTTTCTAGGTATAAGATCATATCATCAGCAAAAAGATGGTTTGACTTCCTCTTTTCCAGTTTAGATACCCTTTATTTCTTTCTCTAGCCTGATTACTCTGGCTAGAACCTCCAGTACTATGTTGAACAGAAGTGGTAAAAGTAGGCATTCTTGTCTTCTTCAGCTCATAGGGGGGATGCTTTCAACTTGTCCCTGTTCAGTACAATGTTGGCTATGGGTTTATCATAAATGGCTTTTATTATTTTGAGGTATGTTCCTCTTATGCCTAGTTTGTTGAGGGTTTTTATCATGAAGGGATGGATGTTGGATTTTATTGAATGCTTTTTCTCCATCTATTGAAATGATCATATATGGTTTTTGCTTTTAGTTCTGTTGAAACCTTTTCTTTTATTGTTCTAATTTATTAATTCGTTCTATCACAAAACAGGGAAGTGGTTTCGTAATAGTTCCCTCCTCCCCCTGAATTGGCTGAGTTAAATAACTAATATATTCTTTATCACACTAGTAATTCAAGGAAAACATTTGTAATAAGCTTCAGAACACTTACTAAAAAGCCTTTCTACTTATGTTGAAAAGTAATTTCTTATGCTAAAATGTTAGTTAACAAGTATTAAATCTGAATCATGGGTATATGTATATCATTATTTACTTTTATCTGTTTTAATAATACTTTTTAAAAGTAACTTGATATGGTTTGGATATTTGGTCCCTCCAAATCTCATGTTGAAATTTGGTCCCAAGTGTTGAATGTAGAGTCTGGTAGGAGGTGTTTTGGTCATGAGGGCAGATCCCTCGTGAATGGCTTGGTGCCCTCCCTGTGATAACGAGTGAGTTCTCACTTTATTAGTTCACACAAAAGCTTGTTGTTTAAGAGAGCCTGGCACCACCACCTCTTGCTCTAGCTTCTTCTCTTAAAATGTTTCCCTTTTGCCTTCTGCCTTGTTTGGAAGCTCCCTGAATCCCTCACCAGAAGCAGATGCTGTCATGATGCCTCTTGTATAGTCTACAGAACTGTGAGCCAAATAAACCTCTTTCCTTTGTAAATTACCCAGCCTTGGATGAATACTTTATAGCAGCACAAAATTAACTAATATAACTTCTCAAAGTTCTTTCTATTTTTTTCCTTCTAGATTTAAACTATTCGAATAGACTTTGATAACATCTAACACAGTACCTTTAAGAATATATAACCACTTTTTTTTTTTTGTAGAAATTGACTCATTACATGTTGCTTATTATGGATTTTGTAACCATAGAAATTCTTCTGAAATATAAGGGCTGCTCCTAATAAGAGAATGAATATCATGCTAATAAAGGATGCATTAGCCCTTTATCCTAGCACTGGCATTTATAAAGGTATTAATAACAGAATGTATTAACATAAATAGTCTGTTTTTTCTTAAGTTCAAAATGACCCCCACAAATTCTATTTCATTATTTCTACCCTGCCCCTTTCTAAAAGGATTTGAAGTAATTGCAGTGGTGGGCTTTTAATAAAAGAGAAATAGAAAGTTAAGGGATAATATATCACTAGATAAAATTATATAACAGATTTGACCCTGAGCTTCCTTATATCAGTAGCCAAAAAAAGTAATGAGTAGACAAATAGGACAAGATCAAAGCACCAATTTGATGAATGATAATGTTTACTTGCTTTCATTTTTAAAAACGTGGGAGTAGTATCTGTTCCTCAAGAAATAATGTTTTTCCTGACTTTAGATTCTCAAAACAATTTCTCCAGCTTAAAGAAAAGAATTCAAGACTAAATTGATTGTAGTCATATGTCAGAATATTAATGCAGTTGGAAATTTTTTTTAAATAAAAAATTGTGTTCAGGAGTTCTTTATTGGTTAGATCACATTTCTTTTTTCAGGGAACATTATTAATAAATCTTGGTAATAATTTTGCTCCTTATTAATACTTATATGTAAGAAAATGCTCTTAAATTATAAGTCTAATAAAATCTGACCACAGCTATCACTTTTCAGTATAGTGAAAGTCAGTTTAAGTCATTGCTATTAGGAATTCCCCACCTCCCAAATCACACAGTGTTCCCCAGGCTCTTATATGCCTTCTGGCCTGGTCATGAAGGACTCTTTGTCTACAGTCCACACCAATCTCTGACAGCTTAATATCCCAGCCTACATGATGCCTTGGAGGCATGCGGCTCTGCTTGTGTGACAGAATTTGCCTGTGAGATCCTTGCTCTGGCCCAGTTTTGCAGGCCTAGAGGCCAGCCTCCCTGTGTACGCATACTGTGAATCATTTCCCTCTGAGGGCCTGCCACCACCCCGGGGCTACCCAGCTCCTGCTACTCCTGGGAGTGGAAGTTTTCCTTTCCTCTATCCTAGCAGTTTTTCCACTTTGCCATTGCCCCCTACTGTCCTTCCCAAAGCTGCCTGCCTTTGTACCCTATCTCTGCTGTCTAAGACAACACTACCATTAAAATGTGCAAAAAATACTTTTTTCACCATGAGAAATGTTACCTTTATTAGATGCTAGTACATGGTGATCTATAAGGAGATAATAATTATCACCCTTGAATAAAACTGTAAGATATTATGAATGCAATTATATATGTACAGAGAATAAATATAAGAGATTCCAAATATTGAAAGATGACAAATGAAGGGTAAAATATTGTTTATATGCTACTAGTGATACATTAAGGAGGAGAAATTTCATAATTGATGAATTAGATGATACAAGTTATTTTTTTACCTCACAGATTTTGACTTTATTAGCTGTTTAAAGTATTGATATGTTAAATTTCAATTATATAAATTTGTTTGAATTTCTTTAATATTTTATTTAGCATTAGGAGTTTGTTTCAACTAGCAGTTTTCTAAGGAATTTCTGATTAAGGCATGGAACATTAAACAATGAACTTGTTTAATTTTTTTTTAAATTTTTTTATTTAAAAAAATGTTATTTAGAAACAGTCTCACTCTTGCCCAGGCTGAAGTGCAGTGGCACAATTATAGGTCACAGTAATCTTGAACTCCTGGGTTCAAGCGATCCTCCTGCCTCAGCCTCCTGAGTAGCTGGGACTACAGGCATGCGCCACTGCACCCAGCTAATTTTTTTTTTTTTTAATTTTTTGTAGTGACAGGGTCTTCCTGTGTCACCTAAGCTGGTCTTGAACTTCTGGCATCAAGCGATCCTCCCACCTCGGCCTCCTAAAGTGCTGGGATTGCAGGCGTACACCACTGAGTCTGGCCCTTGTCTGTTTAAGTTATAATGAATTTTTTTACACGTCCTTTTCTAAATGATGAGGTAAAAATTAAATGCATTTTAAGATAAATGACACATAAATATATAGATAAAAGGGTCAGTCATGTCCAAGTTATGCTGACCATTCTTAACAGTTATTCTCAGTAGTATTAAGCATGATGGGAGGTAGGGTTGGACCCGCCCCCATACCAAGGAGTTAAACTGTGCCCATCTGGCTAATGATATTCTGCCATCAAATTTAAGGGATTGGGGACAAGAGGCCATTATCTACTAGTTTTATTATTCATCCTTTGTTTTATATATATGGGTAGATCATCCCAAGAAGCTGACTGTAATTATCTTAATTAAATTCAAAATAAAATGTCATATGCTTTTTGGCAAAACATCTAGAAATAGTAAAAAGGGAAGGTTAATATGCCTTTAAGGAAGTTTAAGACATTTAGTTTATTCCCTAATGGGTATACAGCTAGTTTTTGCATCCTCATAACTAAAAGAAAAATTGTGTTTCCATCCTCAGAAACACTTATGATAAGCCACACTGCCTTATTATCAAACGCAAATTTAAAATTTTCTTTTTATTCCTTTCTGTCTAGATCTAGCCTCCAAAGGAAGCTCTCTTCAAAATACGTGCTTTCTAAGGGTAAAAGGTTCATGGTAACTGTAAATTTAAACTGTTTATAATTTCAGAAGTACATACTATTAAATTCATGTATGAAAGAAAAAACATTTCTAAAATAGCAATAAACATTAATAATTATTGTTTTATATTTGCATTTACAGGCATATTGCTAAGTGCTTAAGGCTTTTGTGTTTGATAGTGTCAGTTGATTTTCAGCAGTATTTGCTTTATAACTACAAATTGCTGAAATGACAAAAATCTTCAGGTATTAGGAAGGGCTTTTTATTTTAATTATTTCTATTTTAAATTTTAAGAAAGAGAAAAGATTCTGGTAAAGTTTTTTCTAAAATACTTATCTCTGTAACTGTAACCTCAACTCGTGGGCTCAAGCAATTCTGCCTCAGCCTCCGGAGTAGCTGGGATTACACGCGTGTACCACCACACGTGTAATTTTTTTATTTTTTGTAGGGATGAGGTCTCACTACGTTGCCCAGGCTGGTTTCGAACTCCTGCCCTCAAGCAATCCTCCCACCTCGGCCTCCCAAAGTGCTGGGATTACAAGCATGAGCCACCATGCCTTGCTGATTTTTAAATGTTTGGCTCTTTGGATTTAGAGTTCTAGATTTAAAAAAAAAAAAAAATCTTTTTTAAAAATAAGGACATTTTTGCATATGTTTGCTTATAATCTCTGTGTACATATGCATGTGTGTGTAAGATAGAATCACAAACCATTCGTGAATATATATTTATGTCTTTACTCATATAGGCTGGAGCTGGACTGTTAAGCAGTTGTCAATGGGTAGATCATTCAAAAGTCAGGAAGTCTGCAGTTTACTCTCTTCCAAGGACCCTTTCTGTTTCCCCACACCTTACCAAAATCTTCTTTCTCTGTTTTCTAACTGGCACTGTGTGCATTATATTTACTAATAGGATCACATGGAAATTAGTTTTTTATGATATGTGTCAGGTATCCCCAAGACCACCGCCTGGTTCATTGATTCACTAGGAGGATTCATAGAACTCAGCATATAATCATCCTCGTGGCTGTGATTTATTACAAGAAAAGCATACAAAGCAAAATCAGCAAAGGGAAAAAGACACACATGGGGTTAAAGTCCAGAGGAAACCAGGCCCAAGCTTCCAAGAATCCTTTCACAGTAGAGTCACAGAGGATGTGCTTAATTCTTCTAGCAACAAATACAACAAATTGTGACAACACGTGTGAAATGTTTGGCCGGGAAGCTTGCTAGGTACTCCACGTCCAAGGTTTTTATTGGGGATTGATCATGTAGGCACCCTCTCCCTAGCTTGTACCCAGTTCCGGACTCCCAGTAGTAAAAGCATGTGTTCAGCATAAACTGTATTCTTTGCACAAATAGTTTAGGTACAGTGAGC
The DNA here is from genome assembly GCF_000956105.1 of Propithecus coquereli. Classification (NCBI taxonomy): domain Eukaryota; kingdom Metazoa; phylum Chordata; class Mammalia; order Primates; family Indriidae; genus Propithecus; species Propithecus coquereli. The sequence continues at coordinate 4,637,992 of NW_012136858.1, read as the reverse complement.
CACATTTATCATTTAGGTTGGTAGAAACATTCCCAAAATCCAAGTTGCCAGATGCCAGCCAGTGGCCAACATCGTAAGCAGGACATTTTAAAGATAGCCTTCTCAGGCCTGGTATGTTAACTCTTTCCTGCATGCTATGACTTAAAGAGAAGAAAAAAATCAGGTAGTTTTACCTTTATTTGGCAGTATTTATTTGATTAAGTTTGTCATTCAAGTAATTAACACAAACCATCTATGAAAAGTAAAACATTTTTCCCTTTTGTTGGTAGTTTCTAGTGGGTATAAGCTAGTGTATCCTCCAGTAATAAAATCATTTTTTTCTACCCAAATACTGCTGCCATGGTACTTTGATGACAATAAGAGTTTAGAAGCCTAAAATGTTTTATAGTTTATTTACCAATTTATATTGCTTTCATGCTACTTTAAGAGCTTTCTGGAGATAATATGATAGTTCAGTTGTCATTCTTGTTTCAATCTGGAAGTGAGTTACAGCTTGTAAGTAAAATCTTTTTAGTCCACGTGCATAATTTCAGTACTACTTGAACTATGATATTGATATTTTAGTGTCATTTATTAACATTGTATTTTGGAGACTGGAAAATGATGAAAACTTCACTGGGAACACAGAATCCTAGAACTGAAAGAGTGAGCCCTTAATAAGCCATCAGCTTTGCTTCAGTCATTGGGTGGGTACAGAACTAAACCAGCCAAGACAGATGGTGCTAACAACACTCCAGAATTGGGCGCTCCACATGGTTTTTAGGAGCCTACGTTAGAGTATAATTAAACTAACTGTCCAAAAGGTCTTTTTACCACACTCACCTATTTTACGTGTCTTTCACAGTAAACTGTTAAGAGAACAGTTTAAAAATCTTTCAACTGCCAAATCGTCCTTTGGCCTTTTCTTTGCCAGTTTGAGCCATCCTACTTCCTTCAACCTTTCTCAGAGAAGTTGCAGGAGTAATAATTTGGCATTTTGATAAAAAACAGAAGAAACGACAGCTTAGTTTTAACCAGGCATTCTTTTTTGTTTTAATATGAGAAATATTTTATTTCAAATACAAATCTACCAGATATTTTTTTTCCTTTTTTTTTTATTACAGCATATTATAGGGGTACAAATGTTTAGGTTATGTATGTTGCCCTTGCCCCCCGCCCCCCGAGTCAGAGCTTCAAGCGTGTCCATCCCCTAGATGGTGCGCATCGCACTCATTATGTATGTATATACCCATCCCCTCCTCCCCCCTCCCATCTGCCAGACGCCCGATAAATGTTATTCCTATATGTGCACTTAGGTGTTGGTCAGTGAAACCAGTTTGCTGGTGAGTACATGTGGTGTTTATTTTTCCATTCTTGGGATACTTCACTTAGTAGAATGGGTTCCAGCTCTATCCAGGAGGATACAAGAGGTACTATATCACCGTTGTTTATTATAGCTGAATAGTACTCCATGGTATACATATACCACATTTTATTAATCCACTCATGTATTGATGGGCACTTGGGTTGTCTCCACATCTTTGCAATTGTGAATTGCGCTGCTATAAACATTTGAGTGCAGATGTCTTTTTTATAAAATGTCTTTTGTTCTTTTAGGTAGATGCCCAGTAATGGGATTGCTGGATCAAATGGTATAACCAGGCATTCTTAACTTAGGGGGTCTGTGAACTTCGATGAGAAGAAATTATACTTTATTTTCACTAACCTCTCCAAGAAATTGATTATTTTCCCCCATTACTATATCACAAATTAATTTTTTTAAGTATTTGGTTAAATGTATTTCAGCATAATTATTTTCTTTATAATCCCATTTTTTTTTTAATGCATTTAGAAGCATTTTGAGGAGGTGTCTATAGGCTTCACCAAGAGCCTATGGCAAAAAAAGAAAAAAAAAGTTACGCTCTGTCAGGAGGCCAACTTGGGTAAATTCTAAATAAGAATTCTTAGAATTGTGTTTTGCTTTCTTTTTCTCCTTACTGGAGAATGGTACTTTGTTTTCTTCTTTTTCTCACCAGTGACTGGTAATGTACTTCATTTAATGTACTATTGTACTTTCAGGTTTATGTACAAGTTAATAAAGAAGCAGCAGATAATAAAAGTGTAGCAAAATCAGCACATGAGTTCTTCCAGCGACTGGAAATGGGTGACATGCAAGCACTTTCACTATGGCAAAAATTTCGGGATTTGAGCATTGAAGAGTACATTCGGATTTATAAGGTACCTGTAGACTCTCCCATGATGTGGTGCAGCTCCTGACTGATACCTGTGTAGTGAAGCTGCTGCTTAAGCTCATGTCTTGAGAACAGATTTGTGGTAGAATTGAACACTGGGACTCCAGTATTGGCTTTTGGCCTGAAAGAACTACAAAATAATTCAGAAGCACTATCAGGTGACATTCTGACACTTCATTTCTGTCTGGATTTTTTTTTTTTTTTCTTTTTGAGATGGAGGTCTTGCTCTGTGGCCCAGGATGGTCTTGAACTCCTAGGCTCAAGCAATCTTCTCACCTCAGCCTCCATAGTAACTAGAACTATAGGCAAACATCACCAACCGTGGCCCATCTGGGGGCTTTTCTTTTCTATCATTCTTTATTTATTTTTTTGTTCTTTCACTTCCTTAGGCCTGTGTGTGCTGGGTGTAAATCATTCATTTAATAAACATTGGGGAGGAGAGGAATACAACAGTGAATAAATGAGGTAAAAATCCTTGCTCTCATGGACCTTACATTCTAGCATGGAGACAGAGAGCAAACTAAACAAATTAAAGATAGGCCAAATTAAAGAAGAAACTGTATAGAGTCCATTGGATGATGCTGGATGCTAGCTGGAGAGATCAGGTGTGCTGTCTGTGGGTGGATTGAGTAGGGTTTCAGTAAAGAAACCCATGTGCCTAGAGTAAGTAAGCAAAATGAACAACAGTAGGAGAGAACATCGCAGAGTTTGTAGGGTGGTGCGTTATGTAAGATACTCTCCCGGGCTATCCGAGGCAGCTTTCTGCAGTGTTGGGAATGTTCTGTATCTGTGCTGTCCAGTATGGTAACTACTAGCTACATATGGCTATTAAGCACGGAAAGTGTGAATAGTGTGACTGAGGAATTAAATTCTCAATTTTGTGTAATTTTAATTTAGTCACATGGGCCTAGTGACTACTATCCTGGACAGCACAGTACCATTGTGAATACTTGATTGTTGTAGTGGGAGCCATTAGGTTTGAGTAGAGGAGTAACTTGATCTAATTTTTATTTTTCCCATCTATGTGACAGATGGTAGAGCATCCTTAACTTTGTCTTAGGGTAAGATAATAGGAGATTTAACTAACTTTTTTTCCTTTTATTCCTGAATCCTATTAGCGCCTAGGAATACACTTTGATGAATATTCAGGAGAATCATTTTATCGTGAAAAATCTCAAGAAGTCTTAAAGTTGTTGGACAGTAAAGGACTGCTGCTGAAAACAATGTAAGATCAGGTTACTATTCTTAAGTAAAATTATTTGTTCTTTGAAATTGGGGTATTGATGTGTTCTTTCAGTAAGGACAACAGAATGTGGCATTTTTTATAGTGTCTTTTACTGTTCAAAGTACTTTCCCACATGCTGTCTTTTGTTGCCATAGCAAAAGCCTGTTAAGGTCTGGAGAAAGGACATTATTTGTTGTTGATATGGGAGGGAACTGAAGCACAGAAAATAGAAGTGACCTGCCTAAGGTCACACAACCTGATAATGGTATAACTGAAAAAAGGAAGTAGAACTTACTTCTGCTGACTCAACTTTATCTTTTTTTTTAAAAAAAAATCTCATTCTTTTCAAAAAGGATTTAAGGCAACTTATGAAAGTAGATATGACAGGCTTTTCAAAGAATAAAATGAGGAAATCAGAAAGGAGAGACAGAAAAAATAATATAAAGTCCAAGATATTAGTGCATCCCTGCTGGAGTTCTGTTTCCTTACAGTAGATTTTTTCCTTTTTTTAAAAAAAATTGTTTTTAATTGACAAATTGTATGTATTTATGGTATGCAACATGATGTTTTTTTTTGATATACGTATGTATACATTGTGGGATATTTAAATTAAGCTGATTAACATATCTCACCTCATACTTATCTGTGTTGAGAACATTTAAAATCTACTCTCAGCAGTTTTCAAGTGTAATATACATTATTATTAATTATATTTACCATGCCGTACAGTAGATCTCCAGAAATTATTCCTCCTGTCTAACTGAAATTTTGTACCCTTTAACCAGCATCTTTTCATTCCCTGCCCCTGGTAACCACTATTCTACTCTCTGCTTATATGAATTCAATTTTTTTAGATTCCACATATAAGTAAGATCATACAGTATTTGTTTTTCTGTGCAGAGCTTATTTCACTGACTATAAGGTCCTCCAGGTTTATGCATGTCACAAATGACAGGGTTTCCTACTTAACACTGAATAGTATTCCATTGTGCGTGTATACCATTGTGTGTATATATATATTTTTTTAATCCATTCATCTGTCAGTAGACACTTAGGTCGATTCCATATCTTGGCTGTTGTGAATAATGCTGCAATGAACAGGCAGTGCTCTATATCTGATAGACTGATTTCATTTCCTTTGGGTATATGAAGTGATACTACTGTATCATGTGATTTTATTTTGAATTATTTTGTTTCATTTTTGATTTATTCATTCATTCATTCATTTATGAGACTGAGTCCTGCTCTATAGTCCAGGCTAGAGGGCAGTGATACGATCATAGCTCACTGCAGCCTTGAAATCTTGGACTCAAGCAATCCTCTCATCTCAGCCTCCTGAGTAGCTGGGATTATAGGCATGAGCCATCAGGCAAAGTGACTGTTTTTAATTTTTTTGAGGAGCTTCCATACTGTTTTCCATAATAGCTATTCTAATTTATATTCCCACCAACAGCGTATAAGGGTTTCCTTTTCTACACATCCGTGCCGATATTTTTCTTTCTTTCTTTCTTTCTTTCTTTCTTTCTTTTTTAAAGCCATTCTAACAGGTGTAAGGAGATACCTTATTGTGGTTCTAATTTACATTTCCCTGATGAGTAGTGATGTTAAACACCTTTTTATATACCTACTTATGATTTGTATATCTTTTGAGAAATGTCTATACAGGTCTTTGCCCCACTTTTAAATTGGATTATTTCTTTGCTATTGAGTTGTTTGAACTCCTTATATATTTTGGATATTAACCCCTTATCAGATGTATGTTTTTCAGATATTTTCTACCATATCGTAGGTTGTCACTTCACCTTGTTAATTGTTCTGTTTGCTGTGCAGAAGCTTTTAAGTTTGATGCAATACCATTTGTCTATTTTTTCTTTTGTTACCTGTTATTTTGGTGCCTTATTCAAGAAATCTTTGCCAAGACCATTGTCACAAACCTTTTCCTTTATGTTTTCTTCTAATAGTTTTATAGTTTCAGGACTTAGGTTTAAGTCTTTAATCCATTTTGAGATGATTTTTGTATAAGACGAGGGTCCAGGGTTGTTCTTCTCCCTGTGTATACCCAGTTTTCCCAGCACCATTTATTGAAGAGACTGTCCTTTCCTCATTTGGTGATCTTGGCACCTTTATTGAAGATCAGTTGACCATAAATGTGTGGATTTGTATATAGGCTCTCTATTCTGTTCCATTGGTATGTATGTCTATTTTTCTGCCAATATGATGCTGTTTTGATTACTATAACTTTGTAGTAGATTTTGAAATTAGATAGTGTGATGCCTCCAGCTTTGTTCTTTTTGCTCAATATTGCTTTGGCTATTTGGACTTTTGGGGGATTTCATATGAATTTTAGAATTACTTTTTCTGTGAAAAATGTTGGAGTTTTGATAGGGATTGTATTGAATTTGTAGATTGCTTTAGGTAGGATGGTTATTTTAAATAATCTTCTAATTATGTGCATGAGATATCTTCCCATTTATTTGTGTCTTAATTTCTTTCCTCAGTGCTATATAGTTTTCAGTGTACAGATCTTTCACCTGCTTGGTAAAATATATTCCTAAGTATTTTAATGTTCCTTGATGTTATTAAAATAGGATTGTTCTGCTTGATTTCTTTTTCAGATAGTTTGTTGTTAGTGTATAGAAATGCTACTGATTTTTGTATGTTGATTTTTTTGTATCCTGCAACTTTACTAAATTTATTTATTCTGACAGTTTTTTGGTAGCATCTTTAAGGGTTTTCCATTTACTAGATCTTGTTGCCTGCAAACAGAGACAGTTTAACTTCTTCTTTTCTAATTTGGATGCCTTTTATTTCTTGCTTTCTAATTTAGGCTGTAGCTTCCTGTCAGCTAAACAAACAGAGAAATAGCAGCAGTCATAGGAGCCCATGCATATGTAATGTAGAAGCAAACCAGTTGCTTAAGAGAAGTGTTTCTTCTCATAGTACCAAAGCAAAATTTCTCCTGTCGTCCTCATGAAGCATGTGGTTAATAACATCCTCAGTAATGTCCTTAAGGAAAATTTTTAGGTTGTCATATACAGATTCTAATTTTTTATCAGGCAGGAAAGACAATAACAAAATTCTGTGGTTTTAATACTCAAGTGTACTTTCTGGCATGTTAAAAAAATTAGCCCAATATTGATTGTTATGATAACTTGAATTAAAAGAAGAATCTGTGACATTTCATAATTAAGCTGCAGTTGCATCTCATTTTGCAACTAAGTATATTAAAGATTTTATCTGAATACTTTATCCAGAGCAACAGCTTAAAAAAGATAGGATAACCAAATATGAATTACATTATACCCACTCTTAAGAGATTCTCAATCATATTCCTTCTTGTTTTTTTCCACTGGTGGTTAGAACTTGAATTGACACTGCTTATTGCTACTTAAGTAACGTAAATAGCTTCTGGTTTGCTAAAGATTAATGTTATAGATGTTAGACTTTAAAGGTTTTAATGTATTATGTTGCTTCAGAGTTACCCTTTTGCATTTCTAGAAAAGGAACTGCTGTAGTGGATCTCTCTGGGAATGGTGACCCCTCCTCAGCTTGTACTGTAATGCGAAGTGATGGGACTTCTCTCTATGCAACCAGGTTGGTAGCTTCTGTGAGGGTAAACATTGGAATGTGACTATGACTTCAAGTTCTTTGTCAAGACAATCATTTTATCCTCAAAACTGTTACTAAATCCTAGTTCCAGGTTCTAAATCTACTGCTTTCCCATTTTAAAAAAAATTGGGTTTCTATTTATTGCCACTTACGATTCCTGGAAAGGTTTAACATCATCAGAAAAGTGACCCCACAACTGTGTACAATTAGTTAGACTTCATAGGATTCCACAGCTGAATACATTGTTCTATACTATAAAACTGAGGGACTCCATATTCAACTATAAGTATTTTTACACTTGCACATTGGCTGGAAATGTATACTAAAATGTGACCATATTAGCTCAGTGGTGTCCTCACACTATAAAGACCATCTTACATGCACATAAATACAAGACCTCTTTATGATTGTGGTAAAATAGGCCAAGGGAGTAGGCCATGTCACTTATGTTTTTTATTCATTCATCTCCTTGACTGACCCTTGTGGAGGGGAGCAGTCTCTTGTTAAGTAAGAACTGGGTTTATCAAGCACACTTATTTCCGGGACAAAGCTAATAGGAAGGATAAGGTAAGACAGTAGAATCCACACAAGCAAACATGACCATACCCAAGCACTGCTGGCAAGTGTCTTGCAGGCCAGAGTTTTCTATTAGTTTTCTATAAGGGTTACAAACCACCTTCGTAACATAAAGTCATGATATTTTATTGTTGTTATTAACTACCATCATTTGTTCCAAACGACTTTAAATAACCAATCAAGTCTCTTACCACTTCTTAGAGAATTCATCTCCTACCTTCTGTTACTTTTTAACATTTCCATGCAATTGGGGTTAGAAAGTGAGAAGACCCCTGTATATCTACGAAGTACATCCATTTTTTAGGTTAAAAAAATTAGAATTCCTTTGTGCCAGTTAATTATTGCTAAATAGATTAAATTAATAAACCCTTGCACAGTAGTTATAAGAAATGTCCATCGAGAATAGAAGCTCCATGTCATAAAGACTCTAACTATCTTGATCTGGTATATTTTTTGGGCTATCATTAGGTCTAGGTTTTTCAACACCTATGTTTTTCTTTAGACAAAGAAATGTCCTATGAGAATAAAGGCTCCGTGTCATAAAGACTCTGGTATCTTTTTTGGGCTATCATTAGGTCTAGATTTTTCTGTATATTTACCCTTTCTCTTTTTTCTTTGGGAAAATAACTTTTTTTGCCACTTGTTGGAATGTTTGATTTTTCACTTTTCTTTAACTATAGTAGTTTCTGCCTTTTAGTGGGTTTCTCATAGAATACATCTGGGGGGGGATTGTAAATGAAAAGAGTTGTTATAGTAGAATCAGTGCAGCGCAGAATACTGAAAAGAGCAGTGTGTGAGGCTGGAAACCCAAATTTTTGCTCTGACCCATGACCATCGCTCAACTCTCTGGGCCATGATTCTCTGCCTTCTGAAATGACAAACCTGGACTGAATGACCTGACATTTCTTCTGGCATTCAAATTCGGTTTCTATAAACTCAACCTAGAACTTTTTCTAATATTCTTCTCTTTTGTTTTTTCATCAAGTCGAAAGGTTTCTCTTGGCTTTGTCCTTGGCTGAAATCAAAAAATATAACAGGAGTGTGTCTTTGTGACATCATTTTTGTGATAATCTTCTGTACCAGTGTTTCCCAACTTTTATTATAATCTCTCAAAGGAACCTTTTTAACCATATTTTCCTCAATTGTCAACCCTCGTGATATTGTAATAGCACCGATATTCTATATCTCTGCATGTGTTGTATGCATATCTGTGCTTTATGCATAAGGAATAAGAATTTTTTTTTGCCTCCATTGAGAATGCATGTTCAGTACAATGCCAGGATCATGAGGATGGGTACTAAGGACAAAAGATCCAGGAATTTTTTCATTCCTCCCAATATTATATGTTGTTAACCAAAAATAGCTTTAACTTTAAACTTCAATATTTTAATAATCCTTGACTTGAAATTTTGGTTTATAAAATTTCATGGTTTAATTTTCATTGCTTTCCTATGGTTTATTTTTCATTATTTCATAGTATGTACAAACTGAGTATTTTGTATTTAATCAGAGATAAAGGAGATAAGTGGAATTTTTGCTAAAAAACTTTATGGTCTTTTAAAATGCTTTAGAAGATACTGCTTCTGACTGACCCAAGACTTTGAAAGTCCTTAATAGTACTAATAGGAGAATAGCTAAAAGAAAACTTTTTATCACTATATCACCTATATTTTAAATATGTTCTTATAAGAATGTATTGCAGAGAAGTGATAATTAGGTGATTCTTTTCAATAGAGGCTTAAGTAATCATAAAACATTTTCCTACAGGACACTTTGGCCAGAGCTATTTTAGTTATTATTACTTCTTATTGTAGAGCTTTTGTTTCTTTATTTTTGGTTTTTATTATTTTCCCAGTGCTTTTATTATTATTGCTTTTCCCAAACCTACTTTCGTTATTTTATATCAAAGTATGATATTGGGATTATGCAAGCACAAGCAAGGGTGGGATACTCCAGGCTCTCGGATAATTGGAGTTCTTAATTAGAAAATCCTCATTGCTATTAAATCAGTAAAACAGATTATTACCCAGATCTGCTTAGTAACTCTTGATTTATTGCCATTTTTCAGAGATCTTGCAGCTGCTATAGATAGAATGGACAAGTATAATTTTGACACAATGATTTATGTGGTAAGTAATCACAACAAAGAACAAAAAGTTCGCATCCCTAACTTATGAAAACTATAGAGAGAGAAATTGGATGCCATGTTGAAAAATTATGGAAAAATTTTATCAAACTACAGAGAGAATTCAACATTAAGAGTATTTAAAGTGGCAAACCTCCATTTAAAATCTAAAAACCTTAAAAATGAAAAAGTTTACATTGCTTCTTAGTAACAAAAAATTACCTGAATTAGGAAAATGGTTATGTGAAATTAATATGTACAGGTCACTATAATGCAGTTGTTTTTAAATAACTTTTCATTTTGAAATAGTTTAAGACTCACACAAAGTTTCAAAATAGTATGGTATTTCAGTGTACCCTTCTCCTAGCTTTCCCCAAAGATATCTTACATAATCTTAGTATTTTGTCAATATCAGGAAATTGACATTGGTAGAGACCTTATTCAAATTTTACTAGTTTTTACATATACTCTTGCGTGGGGGTGGATGTTTGTGTAGCTATGGTTTTATGAAATTTTATCACATGTATAGATTCATGTAACCATTCATGTAACCACATTGAGAATATAGAACTATTCCATCACAAAACAAAACTTCTTCATGGTCAACCACTTAATAATCTCGCCTTTCTCCCAACCCTAACGCCTGGCAACCACTGCTCTTTCTCCATCACGACAATTTTGTCACTTTGAGAATGCTATATAAATGAATCACACAATATACAACCTTTTGCGATTGGCTTTTTTCACTTAGTATAATGAATGCCCTTGAGAGCCATCCAAGCTGTTGTGTGTGTCAATAGTTTGTTCCTTTTTATTGCTGAATGGTAATTCTAGTATCTTCCCCCTTCTCCTTCCTTTGTGTTTGCAGCCTCCCTTTCCAGTAAGAAAAAAAGTTGCCATCAGACATCTTTTTAGCTTTGGTCTTCTTAGAGATGAAGGTCATAAAGAGCTGAGAGGGAAGGAATTTAAATAGAAGATTAAAGTTCATGTTTCCTCCTGACAACAGTGGAGTGCTGCAGCTCTTATTAATATTTTCCTCTCTTATAGAGCATTCAACTTAGACACCCTCCCAGTGGCATCCTCTGTGTTTATTTAAAACATATTGATTGACAGTGACTTCAGTCTGTCAAAATTCAAATATGTTAATTTGATTCAAGTCCAACCTATTTTTGTAGATTAATCTATCACTGTTTTTTTAAATACATTTTCTTCCCAAGGCAGATAAAGGGCAACAAAAGCATTTTCAGCAAGTGTTCCAAATGCTGAAGATCATGGGATATGACTGGGCAGAAAGGTACTGTCTGCGTGGTTCCTAATTGCCTGTTCAGGGTCAGTAAAGATTTGTGAGGGCAGCTGAGCCCAAAAATGTACCTAGTGGTCAAAGTTTTTCTTTCAAACTTCAATTCTTTGTTTCAAGATATTAGTGTGGAAAAGCAGATTTGATCTATGTCTTGGTTATAATAAGCAACTAGTAATTTAATCACATTAGTGATTATCTCTATAAAATGAAGGAGTGTGCTTAACATCTTTTGTAGCATACAACAAATTACATCATATTTCATTTTATTAATTTTTTAGTTCAGACTACTCTGTGCAAGCGTGTTGTTATATACTTTGATTAACAGTTCTTTTTTAGCTTCCAGTGAACTAAATGCCTACTCTATTTCAGGTGCCAGCATGTGCCCTTTGGAGTAGTGCAGGGAATGAAGACTCGAAGAGGAGATGTCACTTTTCTGGAAGATGTTTTAAATGAGATTCAATTAAGGATGCTACAGAACATGGCTTCCATTAAGAGTGAATTCAGTTTTTTGTTGTTAAAGTCAGAACTTACGTGCCACTTCTATGTTTTGCTGGATTTTGAGGCAGTGCGATTTATTATAACTGTCCCTCCATTGAAGTGTCCCTAACCTTGTCAAAAATAGCTTTCACTAATTTCACTAGGCATGAGAATTTTTAGACTTGCTGTGCAGGAATTGTTCATTTCAATAATCTGAATTGACATAACCTTGGTCCTCTTTTCATGGACAGCTTTAGCATTGTCAGTCCATTGTCTGAGTGGTTACGTGAAGTTCTCATGTATAAATTTGATACAAGTCACAAGTCCTTATGACTTTGTTTAACCTTCATTATTGGAAAACTAAGTATCAGCTATATTTGATGTCTTACAAAGGATATTTGTAAGAAAGATAAATTTGAATTTTTTCACCTTCAATGTAGGCAGGGAAAAATGTCATTATCAAAGGTAAATTAACCTAAATTAGGAAAGTAAATTGTGCACTGTGAAACTGTTCTGGATTGTCAGCATATGTTTTTGGCAGACTTTATGTCCACTTTGATCCATGATTGTGGCACAGTGTCATGCAGGTTAAAGATAGCCACCTTTGTCCTTTTCAGCAACTAAAGAACTAGAGAACCCCCAGGAGACTGCAGAGAGGGTCGGGCTCGCAGCACTCATTATTCAGGTCTGTTAAGACTCCTACCTGTGAGACCTTTTTCTTTTGTTTGATACTAGAGCAAATCTCAGCACTGAAGATTTTCTCTGTCATTTTAGGACTTCAGAGGTTTACTCTTATCTGACTATCAGTTCAGCTGGGATCGTGTTTTCCAGAGTCGTGGGGACACGGGAGTCTTCCTACAGTACACACACGCCCGCCTCCACAGGTGAGAAGAGGCTGCAGGAAAATATCCTGTGCTGTCCTTCTCCAGGCTGGGTCTTGGCTGGTGTGATTCTAAGACCAAAGGCCCTGTTTCTGGGCTTTTCCAGCATCTATTCAAATCTGGTTAAAAAATATTTATTGAGCACCTCTCTAAAAAATATTTTTATGTATACTGCCTTATTTAGTTCTCAGAATAAGCCTGCCAAAGAATATACTGTTACCTCTGTTGTACAGATAAAGAAACAAATTTAGGTATTAAGTCAAACAATGTTGGCATCAAAGTCTAGGGCTGTATTTAGGAGCCCCGAACTGTGTATTATGAGGTAATGTTCATCCCTTGCAGCTATGTGCTCTTGGATGACTTGTTTAATCCTTTGATGTTTTGAACTTTAAACTTCTGATAATAGTTTGGAAGAGACTTTTGGATGTGGTTATCTGAATGACTCCAACACTGCTTGTCTACAAGAACCACAGTCTGTTTCTATTCTCCAGCATCTTCTCAGGTATGAAGGTTTCTGATATCAAGTCTGCTTCTGCTTATTGAAATGGAGTTATTGCTGACCACTAGGGCCAACAAGCTGCCTCCTGCCTCTAGACCTTTCCCAAAGGTATACCCAAAAAGCAATTGTCTGCCCATTAAGCCAATGCTCAAAGTCAGTCTTACTGCTGCTGAATTAACACAGATGCTTAGCCTCCTCTAGCCCATGTAAACCCAATAAAAACTTAATTTTTAGTTTTGGGAAAGAGCATCTTCTCACCCTCTGATAAGTGAAGGAAAATCCCTGCCTTTGTGCAGCTTCTCAGAGATTATAAGTCCTTCCTTTGCATCTTGATTTCAGTTCACAGTCTTAAATACATCTATCTGTTAATATCTGATGCCCCACACTGAGCTAGAGACCATACCTGTTAGCTCTCACAAGCATTGTTGGTGAAGCTAGACTTGTTGGTAAATATTAGTCTCTAGAAGGGACAGGAGTGGTTATGAACAAAGCAGTTTTCTTTGATTGTCATACAGTGGTCAGTGGTTCTTTTCTGGGACCAGAAAAGCTTACTCACATGTAGTTAATGTGAAGAAAAATAAACCAACCTGGTTTTCATAGCACTGAGCATAGACTTTGTTTGCTAGTTTATGTTCCTAAACATGGTGTTTTACATTCAATTTAACAGTAATGATTTAAGTTTTTGCTCTGGATTAGGTCTAAGGAATATCAAGATGATTAGAAAGTCCCTGCCATCAAGGAATTTGTAAGAAAGGAAAATGTGCCTTTGCCTTCAAATGTACACAGGCTCTTTTTCGTATGCCTTCTGCTCTCAATTATGTCAAGTCAATCTTACATCCAAAATATTTTAACATCTTAATGTCTTATTTTAGCAAAACGTGCAGTCTTTCCCTGCCCACTGCTCCTATCATTTTTCTTTTAGATTTGACGAGGTGCTTTATAGATCATCTCTGGATCTTCAACCCAGACACATAGTCAGTTACCTTCTAACTCTAAGGTACTTTATAATCTTCCTATTTTCAAGTGTTAATGACATTTGAGACCTTCTGATCTGACAAAGAACCTTTCTTAAAGTTTTCCTATAAACAAATCACTTGGCCTAAAAATCGATATTCCTTAAGTTACAGGAATTCTTGCTCTATCTTAGCAAATTAGCAATTAATGTTCATTCATTCAGTGATATAAGGCATGGTCACTATAGTCTGGTAAACAGGAACTGACAACTACATAGATAGCTACAGCCCAGTGCATATGTGTAATGATAGAGTAAACATAAGAGGCAGTGTTAGGTCACCCAGTCTAGCCTTGAGGGATCAGAGAAGGCTTCTAAGTAGATATTAATCAGGAGAAGTAATGTGGCTGGGAAGGAGGGAAAAGCCCAGAGTTCGAGTAAGAACATAATATGTTAAAGGAACTGTAAGCATTGTCCTTGGAGGGATAGGAAATGAAGCGTGTACAAGCCCTTTGCCATGTATGGAGGCATTTAGACTTACTTTCAGGGCAGTGGGGTTCATAAAAGGGTTTTAAGCAGAGGCACAGAAAAATTAGCTAGAGGGTAGAGAATGAATTGGGAGGCAAATCAGTGACATTTTGATGGACATTTCATGGTGGCTATTTTAAAAACTCTGAATAGAAATTGGGTCTACTCTTGTATAGCAACAGCTGTATCTTCCCATAAAGTTATTTAAGAAAGGAAATTTTGCTTTTACTCAAGATTTACTGAAATGAGAGACTTATCGGGACTGTTTTCTTGGTTATACTTTTTACCTTGTCTTCCCCAGATTTAAATAAGATTTTTTCTTCCTTCAAGTGCCACTTAGACATACAGAGATGAAGAAGCCAGGAAGTTTTATGAAATGTCATTTAATAATTAAAATAAATGTCTTGGCCTGGCATGGTGGCTCATACCTGTAATCCTAGAACTCTGGGAGGCCAAGGCAGGAGGATTGCTTGAGGTCAGGAGTTCGAGACCAGCCTGAATAAGAGCGAGACCCCGTCTCTACTAAAAATAGAAAAAAATTAGCCATGTATGGTAGCATGAGCCTATAGTCCTAGCTACTTGGAGGCTGAGGCAGGAGGATCACATGAGCCCAGAAGTTTGAGATTATAGTGAGCTATGATGATGCCACTGCACTCTAGCTGGGGTGACAAAGCAAGACTCTGTGAAAAACAACAAAAATCCTAAAACAAATGTCATCATTTTTCTGGCACATTGTTCTATGCTGCCATACCTAAACAGAAAAGATACTTTAAAGAAGGTGGCCAGTGTGTGCAGAGTGGATCGATAAGGAGTCTCTACCCCACCTTCTAACTGTGCAGAGGGGAAAAGGCTATGCTGTGTTATGCTTTTAATTATAGGCTGCCTAAATGAGGAAAGGAAATACCCCATGTTTGTAAAAATTAACAATGAAATTGTAATCTCAAAAATTGCCACCTGTTAATAGTAGAACCAGAACCAAGATCTAAAGCTTGAGTTTAGTGTGTTTTACTTTGTTATAAAAAAGCAGTGAATTCCAGTCTCAACTTTACAACTTTGGATACATTCTTTAATGGTTCTAAGTTTTGATTTATTTATTTTAAGTTGAGGGAATAAGATTTGATATCAAGCTCATATGTTACAACAAGAAATTGCTACTCATCATGATTTCTCTCTTCCTGTTTCAGTCATCTTGCAGCTGTGGCACACAAAACACTGCAAATAAAAGGTAGTCCTCCTGAAGTGGCAGGGGTACGTTATGTTAAGTGTTCTCTCTGTGTAATCCCTAGCAACTCTAGCACTAATATTACTGTCTTTCTCAAAATTTTTCTAAAATATTATTATATTGTTCATCTATAGCATTGTACTTACTGACTCAGGTAATAATTAGGCTGTAATAATCAATGTTGGTTGGGCTGTAACAATCAATGTTTATATATTTCCCAACACGCTAGAGTATGAAACATATTTTTCTACATCAAGTGTTATAATCATAAGTTTGCCTTATCTGAAGCCATACCGTATGATGGGACTGTCATTCCCATTCCATGACCCCTTGTATACCAGTCTCACTGTAAGGGATGCTAGGAATTTATCTTCTCTTGCCTACAGTAAACTCTAGAGCACCTTGACATTTTGTTCCTACCTTAAATTAGAAGAAAAAATTACTTTTAAAACCATTCTCATTTATTTACTTATACCTAGGCTGTTACTGAATTGAACACTTAATCATTCTTTATTTTGTAGGCCAGACTTCATCTTTTCAAAGCTGTCCGTTCTGTCCTAGCCAATGGAATGAAACTTCTTGGAATAACACCTGTATGTAAGATGTAATTTCTAATTAAAATGGCTTTTAAAATACCAAATGAATTGTAGTTATCCTTAATTGCCTTGCTGTTCAGAATAGAATTTAATTTATTATTCTGTGTCAGAATCTATATTTAAGTGTGACTTACCACGGTATTCAATCTTTACCCTTAAAATAAATAAACAAATCATCTGAGTTCCCTCACAGTCAGTAGGTACTTAAGCAGACATTTGTAAAACTAGGTTGAGTCTTTTTAAACTCAAAGCATTGTGGTCTAATGGGGCTAAAGGATCAGAGTTTAAACTCTGGTTTGAAGTTTATTACAATGTCATTCTTTTAGAAACTCTTCTTGTAACTGAGATGATCTGTTTTCATCACATAATTGGTGAGGGGGAAAAAAATCTCAATTTTCCTCTAATTGTGATTAGTTCTTAATAAAATACAGGGAGATCAGAAATAAGCATCTTTTTGCCAATATAGCTGACAGCTACTCCCAGAGAGAGCAGTTGTCAGATCTCATGCTTACCTTTTAGTTGATATATACAGGTAACTCTTACTGTGTGAACTCAGGAACTGAATACATTTGAATAGCAAGGAATTACTTGTACATTGTATTAGCATCTTTTTGTAAAATGTAGTCCATTATTGAACCATAATTTAAAATGGAGTTTCTTAGTTTCCTTCATGTATCTTCATATTGGTAACGTATATTTTGTGTGATTTGATTAGGGGTAACATGAGCATGGGTTAGGTAACATGAGTAGGATGTGGTATGTTTATCAGGATGACCTTCATCCTCATCTGCCAGCATTTCCATTCAGGTTGGCTATAATTTATTCTAAATGTTGCTAATAGAAGTCTTCTGAATACTGATGACAATCTACTTTTACAAATAGGCAAATTAGCATGAACCAAAGCTTCTCTAGTTAGAATGAAAATTGTTTTATATATGCAAGTATGGTTTACCTTCTTAGTCTTAGCGAGGACTTATCCATGTAGTCTCAATTTTAAGCAAACTAGCTTCCAGATTGCTAATTTTCCACTTAAAGTAGCATTAAAATTCCCTTAGCAGAAACCAGCCATAGAATAAAAATGTACAGTAGGGACATGTTTTACATGTCCAATATCCGTTTCCACTTCTTTGGAGAAAATTTCCCCTTCCAAAGTCAGTGGTAGCCTTTTGAGTATTTGAATCTTGAGTGAAACAATACAGGGACAGTAATGAGTAGAGCCAAATCTTTACAGAAGCAGCTCACTGAAAAGACTGTTCATTAATTCCTACAACCTAGGGTCTCATTCTGTCACCCAGGCTGGAGTGCAGTGGCATGATCATGGCTCACTGCAACTTTGAACTCCTGGACTCAAGCCATCCTCCCCTGTAGCTGGGACTACAGGTGTGTACCACCATGCCTGGCTAAAATTCCTTTTTTTGCTTAAGGCTTGCCAGAGTCAGTTTATAAGTATTATTTGCAAACAAAGAACCTTAACTGATACTATTCCACATACAGAAAATAAAATTATTTTTAATGTTTTACATTATCTTAATGGTCATATTTATAATACAAAAAAGTGATTAAACAATTCATATAAATAAATTTATTGCTGAATTTCTCCATTAACATTATAGAAATTTTTTTAAAAACACTGAAATTTCACAATTATTGAGAGCCCAAAAGTTAAACATACTTTATTAAAAAAATACAAAAGTGACATTAGAAATTTTTTTGAAGAAAAGTGTATCTAACAGCAAAGAAATATGAACCAGACAATGAATGGCACAAATACAGCATTAAAGGAGTACTCAGTCACCACCCAGAAATCATTGTCTGAGTAATGAAATCGATTCAGTTTGAAAAGTTACACATTCAGTTTGTTTCTGAACTAGCCTGTCTTGTTTCTGCCCCTCTTTTGTAAGAAAAGAACCTAGATCTTTACTGCTGCTGGGACAAAATACTGTACATAAATTGGAGAACAAGGAGGGGTTGTCCTTCTCTCCTGGTACCTGAACAAGAGAACAGTTAGGACAGAAATGGCTTTGGCACTTTAACCCTTAAACATTGTCCCAAACCTTGAATATTGTAGCCTCACATTATTTTTTTTAATACCGTATCACTCCATACTTTTTATGTACATTATATATATATATACAATAATAAAATTCATTCTGAAACAACAGCTTGACCCAAACAGTTCCATATTAAATCTCTGTATTAGCAATTCACTCAGATAGCTTTCTTATGCCATCAGTTAATTTGTTGTTTTTGTTTAAGCTACCTTCTGGGATTGACTTAAGGCTCTAGTTTAATGCAAATGGTTTAGTCTTAGTAGAAATCTCACTGGAAGCTGAAATCACACACCAATGACTCTCTCTTTTGAAGCTGTTTCTCCTTGTTGGATGGATGTAGTATCTTGTCTGGGTAATCCATAGAGATATATGGAAACACATACAAGAAGGGTACCCAAAGCGAAGGTGAGTGCTGAAAAACAAAAAACAAACCTTTATCTGTATTTGTTATATTTGTGTCTTTTAAACTCCATTAACAATGATCAGTATAAGATTTTGAAAAAACTTTTAAAATTGTGTGTTTACACTGTCAGATCACATGGGAAATGAAGCTAAATGTTCTGTTTTTATGATCATAAGGTTTAGAAAGGTCATCCATTCTAGCCAAAAAAATAAGTGGTAAAATCAAGGGAGTGTTGATCATAGACTACATGCTTTCAGAACAGGAGTATGCCTATCTTAGACCACTCTGACACATACTAACTTCCCTATTAAATATGTAAATTTTTAAGATACATATAAGTATAAAATAAAAAATATAAATACGAAAGAAAATGCAGTGGAATGTGACTTTTCCATGATATCAGAGAAACCTGTGAAGGTTTAGGGTAAAAGATAGTTGAGCGAAATTCAGAGTTAGGTGACCGATTACTCAAACCATTGAAGATTTGTGAATAGGAGATAAGGTAGTAATTTATTGAATAAAATTAAATTATTTCCTTCTAGTCTTAACCTTTTTTCCATCTTCAGGATACCAAGAAACTGAATTGTAACTTGTCCCAACTTGCCAGGTAAGCATTATGTAAATAAATGCTTATGTCACAACTGTATATTCTTTCAAAACTGAACCATATTCTATATGGAGTACAATGGCACAGTCTTAATAGCTTTAAAAAAATGGCATGAAGAGAAATGATATCAAGCTATGATTTTAGTTCACCCCTAACTAGAAAAGACTAGCTTTGAAAAAGGGAAGGTGGAATAAAAACTTAGATCTAAATAGTTAACTGACAGATTGCTAAGGTATTCTAACTGACCATCAGTAATACAGGACATTAACCAACAGCATTTTATATGCTTCCTAAATATGCCTTAGGAGCAAAGGCATAGGATTTCGTTGAACATAAGGATGGATCAGAACTACAATTAAAAGTTCACCCAAATCAGATAAGAAAAATATCTAAGGGAGGGCCTATAAATACCTAATACTGAAATGGTAAGTGGTTAGTCATATGCAGATTACTTACTATGTACCAGGTACTATTTTATGCACATCACCTGAAAACAACCCTAGGAGCTAGGTGACACACGGGTTATATAACTTCCCCTAAGGTTGTACAACCAATAAATGGTACAGGTTAAGATTTGAGCCATACTATAAAATGGTTTTCCAGGATTTCTGCAACATTAGGATTCCTCTATTTCCATTTATAACAGGAGTCAATTTAAAAATGAAATGTGGGCCAGGCACACTGGCTCATGCCTATATTCCTAGCACTTCAGGAGGCCCAGCAGGAGTTTGAGACCAGCCTGGGCAATAGCAAGACCCCATCTCTACAAAAAAAAAAAAAAAATTAGCCAGACGTGGTGGTGCACACCTGTAGTCCCAGCTACTCAGGAGGCTGAGGATCTCCAACCCAGGAGTTTGAAGTTGCAGTGAGCTATAGTGATACCACTGCACTCTAAACCAGGTAATAGAGCAAGACCTTGTCTTAAAAAATAAAAATGAAATGTAATATAGGCCAGGTCTATTTCTGTTATTTAATGTAGATATTCTTCATATATTAGTTTATGGTATAATTGATCAGTAAAGAAAATAATTATACCAGAAAAACACACTAAAATGCTAAGTCAGTATCATTGCCTAAATAAACCAGATGCCAACTTAATGCTGGATCTGAGTTTGGAAAATTATATTATTAATAGAAGGACTAGCATAGCACTGGTGCCAGAATGCCAGCTACAGTAATGAGTTTTGTATTAATTACATATTAAATGAGACAAAGGCATCTTTATAAAAGACAAAATCTACATTTGGATTGTATTTTCAAAACCAACTCACACCCAAATTCAAAACAGGAAGGTACAAGCTAAGGGGAATAAAATATGTTTTCTGTTTTCTTCTAAATAATAAGCCTAGATAGTTTAATTCAATTGCTGAAAGTAATCATTTCCTAAAGTCCTTAACATTTATTTCCTTGAGTACCTCATCGTACTATATTCACCCAGAATCACTCAAGTTGTCCTGTATCTAATACCTACAAAAAATCTTTTTAGGGTAGCTTCCTCACTTTCACATAGAATCAGCATTCCTCAGCTTAAGTGCTAGGACCATGTAATCAACCTAAATACTGCTTAGCCACACTACACACAACTATGAACTGCACTTATGGAATAAACTGTAACAAAACTAGGAATTTCTACAAACACTATGGCCAACTGCCATTTTTAATAAGAGACGAAATGAATCATGGAAGTGTGAAGCTCTTCCATGTTAACAACTTGATACAAACTGAAACATACTTATCTGTAATCCAAACAGCATCACTGAAGAAATGGTAGAAAGGACAATGGCTGCTGCTGCAGAAAAGCCTTTCATGATGTTGTCTGTGTACTTAACCACAACAGAAGTGTAGAGGCCTCCAACACTTGCAAGAACTTGTATACAGAAAGAAATAAAATCTTAACACTCAAATAAATGAAACATTCCATAACGGTGAGGCAATTTTCATCCCCAGAGATGCCATACTAATTTACCTAGGAAAAGGAAAATACTATTTTCCTTAGAGCAGTCATCTGAGAGAGTTTATACTAAAATTGAGTAGTAGTTCCTATATAACATTGTTTTTCCAAAACAATGCCCAAAGGGCTATGTGGTCTACTACTAAATTGTACACATTTATTGCTAACACATTAGATACTTTTGTGGCATAGCTATCCCAAAGCAATTTTGCCTTCACAATCAAAAGTAAGTCAATAAAACCAAAATTACATTTTCAAACTGATATTCATAGTATCAAAGGAATAATTTCGACAATGCTATAACGGCTTAAAATGGGCATCTAACTTAAGAAAAACAGATCTAACTCAGAACCTTTAATTCCTGGATACTTACAGATGACAAACCAGACATAATATGTGTAACCATAGAAAAATCCTTTTTCTTGAATTTCAGCTCCATCTGACAAGTAGACGACAGTTAATGTCACAATAATCCCTGATAGATACATTTGAATGTTTCTCACCCAAAGAGAAGTGTCTGAACTCTTTAATACTTTTTCAAAATATACTCCTGAAAGAAAATTAGAAATGCAAATATTAAGATTATTATAAATTAATTTAAAATGGCTTTCATTTAGAACAATGCCCTAAAGTATATGATTTGGGGAACAAACATACTTTACATTAGTTAAATGTGTATTTATTACGTAGGTTGTAACATATGGCACACTGAACATTTCTAGTTTGCATTTTTACGAAGTGTATAGATTAATAACCAAGTGGGAACTTTATAAGCTACATTTAACAGGAGATTGTTAAATTATTAAGAACAGATTCTATCTTTATTATAGCAATAAGATCACAAAAGCTCTCTGGTACTTAATACCAATAAATGACTTCTGTGGTCAGCTGGAAAGCTTACACTATTAGAGTGAATTATTTTAGTTACATCTCTGTAATATCTGCCTAGTAATGAATACTCCTAACTTTGCAAAATAACCTATATAATAACCACTTGGAATTTTTTCAGAGTAATGCAACCAAAAGAAAATGTAAATAGAACTCACTGAGTTTCCTTTAAAGCAATGTTCCACAAGCCAAGTTCACACACAATGTCAGAAGGACCATGAACTCCCCAACTAGATAGTAAACTGTGTGTGTATGTGCATTTTTCTAGGATTGAGGGTCTTTAGATTTTTTTTTTAAGATACTCCAAAGTAGTACATGACACCCCCCCGCAAAAGTCAGATACCACTGCTACAAGTTTTATACTTAAAATGAATGCATGTTTAACATGGACATTAAAGATTTTAATTATAAATACCATGTTAGTTAAAGACTTAGGAATTGCCGCTACAGTACTTACCAACTAAAAAGTCTAATGAAAAGCAAGACTGTTTTTGATTAACCTCTGTTAGACTCAAAGAATGCAGACAAACATAAAATAGCTATTCTTATCTCCACCTTTGATTTTACCATCTGGGAAAACCATTTAACTATTCAGTGCTGAATTACTCTAACCACCCTCAATTTCCTCAGTTGTGTACTGAAAGGCTGAACTAAATACAATGTTGGACAAAAGCATGTAACTGTTCAAAAATATTTTTAAAAATCAAATAGTATATTATTTTGGGGGTAACTCAATTTTTGTTCCTAATTTTTTGGTTTAGGTACCAAGGTTAGCATGATGCTATCATTACTAAGTATATTTCTAAATTTAGATTTTCCCCTCTTGTAAGACATCTCATTTACAAACAATATTTTACTTCCCTATCAGCCTACTTTCCTAGTCAAAAATAAACAGCCCTAACTTGAAATAGGCACGAATAAAGATAAATAAAGACATATAGGTATAACTAATATACTGTTTACTAAAAAGAGCTTTAAGTTTCATCTTTGTTGGAGCTATTTTAAAAACACATTTCCTATGTTATGTTTAAATTCATATTTTTTTTTTTTTTTAAGAGAGTCTCACTCTCTCCCCCTCGATAGACTGCAGTGGCATCACTGTAGCTCACTGCAACCTCAAACTTCTGGGCTCAGATCTCCCAAGTAGTGGGGACTACAGGCACACACCAGGACATCCTGCTAATTTTTCTATTTTTAGTAAAGACAGGATCTTGCTGTTGCTCAGGCTGGTCTCGAATTCCTGAGCTCAAGCAGTCCTCCAGCCTTGGCCTCCCAGAGTGCTAGGATTACAGGGATGAGCCATTGAGCCCAAACACATTCATACTTTTTTATCTTTTCTTGATTCATTGGAGGAGTGCTCATCCCTACATATACAAATCCAGACTTCCATGGTTTTTTTTTGATATTGGCAATTTTGTGTTGTCTTCCCTCCCTTTTTGGCTGTTACTTTTATGTATTAGGTCTTCTAAGGCTGTGGTCCCCAACCCCTGGGCTACAGACTGGTACTGGTCTGTGGCCTGTTAGGAACTAGGCCGTTCAGCAGGAGGTGAGCAGCAGGAGTGAAGCTTCATCTGTATTTACAGCCACTCCCCATTACTCACATCACCGCATAAGCTCCGCCTCCTGTCAGATCAGGGGTGCCATTAGATTCTCATAGGAGCATGAACCCTACTGTAAACTGCGCATGCGAGGGATCTACGTTGCACACTCCTTATGAGAATCTAACACCTGATGATCTGAGGTGGAGCTGAGGCTGTGATGCTAGCACTGGGAGGACCTACAAATACAGATTATTATTAGCAGAGAGGTTTGACTGCACAATAAATGTAACATGCTTGAATTATCCCCAAACCATCCCCCAATCCCAGTCTGTGGAAAAACTGTCTTCCATGAAACAGGTCCCTGGTGCCAAAAAGGTTGAGGACCACTGTTCTAAGGTACTTCATACCCATCTCTTCTTCCTACTCCCTAGCTCCCAACCTGTTAAAGCAGAGGAAAGACTTAGGATTATAGGAAAAAACAGATACTGAACTGGTAACATTAACAACCTAAAGCATTAGGATCTAACTTGAGGGTAGTGCCAGTTCCAGAAAAATGGAAAGAGGTATTTGAGCTTTCTGAAAGCTAATTTCCTCCATTTTCAGAGGTCTTTTTTCATTTACTTTTGGGTTCTTGGCTGGATTGAGATGGTCAAGAGTAACAAGTACATTTTTAGATAACTGCAAGTATGAATTAGGACTGAGGTCTGAACTGAGTTAAACAATGCTACACATTTACTAGAAAAACAGCTGACACAGAACTAAATATAAGTAAGAAGATAAATCTTTTTAATGAGAATAAAATGATAAAACAAGATAAACTTAATCTGTATTTAAAGTGTGATTTTTCAAAAAATATGACAAAAGAATAAAATGATGTTTTTATGATTTACCTGCAAATCCTGAGCACAACACAGCAATAGCTATAGCACCAAACCCTAATAATGGATTCTGTTCCACCTGCAATATTAATTTTTAAAGGTTATTTTTAGTGACTAATAAATAGAATTTATCTAAGAATACAAACAAATGAATACAAATATCTGTGTTATAGCCTTACTAAAAGTATGTTCCATAACAGACACAGATATTCTACAGAATAAGACAAGACCAAATAAAAGACCATTCCAGAAATTAACCAGAGCACTTAAGTTAAAAATGTGCCCCTCAAATCACAGCCCTAGTATATGCTTAATATAACATGTACATAAACACTCTAGCGTAGAGTTTTGCATAGTCAGACTGCTTCTTAATTTTAATTTTTGCCATCACCCTAACTCAAGTCCTTATAGCATCAATCCTGGAAACAATAACTTATTTATTCCCCATCACCTACAGGATGAAGTGCTGGCTTCTAAGACTCTCTACTTTATTCAATTTTTATCAAATATTTATAGTGTACCTTCTGTGTACCAGATTGTGTTTATATACTGCTGTATTAAATATTTTGAGTGTCCACTCTATAACTCATATTGAGATTTAACTGCCATCATAATAGTATTAAAAGGTGGGACATTTAAGAGGTGACTATGTCATGAGGGCTCATGAAGGCATTAACACCATTAGCAAAGGAATCAATTATTGAGGGAGTAGGTACTTGATAAAAAGGATGAGTTCAGCCCACTTTCCTCTCTGTCTTGTGGGCTCACCTCCACCTTCCACCATAGGATGACCCTCACCGGATGCCAACAGTATGCTCTTGGACTTCCAAGCCTCCAGAACTGTGAGCCAAATAAACTTCTGTTCTTTATGAATTACTTAGTCTGTGGTATTCTAACAGCAGAAAATGGACTAAGACACATACTAAATGCATAAAGATGATTGATATACAGCTCTGGTTCTTAAACAGTTTCATGCATAGGAGAAACTGACAAGTATATATAGGCATAGTACTGTGAGACAAGTGCTAACAGATGCATAGATAGGGGCCCCAACCTACTGTTTGAACTTTTTCTTCTTTCTTCTCTAAACTAACCATCAGAAGCTTTTGTCAGTCTTTCCTGAGAGAGAAATACTATCTCAGTAGTATCAAAGAAATTAGAGGGTTGAGACTCAGGACTGTAATATGACAAGAAAGCATATACCTTGTTCAAAATAAATAAGCCTGATGTAAGGAGGGTACTACTTTATGTGAAGTACCCGAGAGGGAAATCTTGGTCTAAAATGTTTGCATGAAGATAAAAGGAGAAACAGAAGATATTATAGACCAGTGCTTCTCAAAGTATGGTCCTTAGACTAGCTGCAGCACCTGGGAATTTGTTAGAAATGAAAACTGTCAGGCTCTACCCTAGACTTACTGAAGCTATAGCGATGGGTCCAGCAGTGTGTTTAACCTTCAGTTGATTCTGTGTACATTAAAGTTGGAGAACTGCTGCAGACTACAAATGATTAACATGGATACTTGCCTAATACAAATGTCAAGACTGCCATAGATATAAGAAGAAAATCATAGTGTGAGATTTCACCTATCTCAACATCTTCTAGGAAGCTCAAGCTGCTAAAAAAGAGTATCTGATAAATTCTTGACTTTCTTTCCTGCCATTTTAATCTCTCTACAGTTTAGAAAAATTGTGATGGAAACTGGTTCTCTAGACTTGATTCTGATTTGATAAGAAACTACAGGGTGATGAAGTGTGTGTGATGAAAACTTGGGAATAAAGCAACCATACCATCTTAGCATGAGTAATAGCCAAACACAGCACAGTTAAGAGACATGTGTTTCAGTCTTGAATAAATCAAAATTCAAAAATATAAAACTTCAAGTTAGAATTGCATGGCTTACGAAAAAACAGTTCAGGAGTGATTAAGAGGTACTGAAGAAAACTATGAGGTTCTGATGAAGAATAAAAGAATACATAAATGATCATGAATAAATAAGAGCATCCTCACTGAATTCTAATTTTACAGGAACTGCAGATCACCAAGAGGAATCTAACCAGGAATTTAAGAATAGTAGCAAGAAGTTGAAGACTCAGAATAAGTAGAGGCTTACAAAAATACTTTAAAACATTAAAGGTGGTCTTAAAAGTATGTTTACTCAGGAAGAAAAGAGTATGTTTCTTGAGCTAGATAATGTACTGTTAGATGGCAAGAATCTAGTTTCCATTTTCTTTTTGAATAATATTTAAATAATAAACATATTTAAAAAGGGACTGAAGTCCAAGACATCTGGTTTGCTCTTATAAGAATCCCTAACTAAATAAATTCAAAAGTCTCTTTACCAAGGAAACTTGGTGAGCATATATAAAGCACAATAATGCTAGTATTTAGTGCCATATAGTGATTACTATTACCTTGATTACTAGGAAAATGTTAGAATAGAATTAACAGATGATTTGAAGAACTTAAAAAGTTTAAAAGTCATCATTGAAAAATAGTGTGGCTTCCCTAAGAGTGAAACATACCAAAGTTCCTTACTGAAAGTATTCCTAGTGTTAAGTGATGAGGGGAATTCCATAGAGATGTTTGGCAAGAAACTTGACAGATTTGCATATCTTTGTAGACAAGACAGAAATGTAGTGAGGCTGAAATAGTTTATTCATAAAAGAGTGAATGCTCATACAGAAAAATGCAAACTAATAGAACTAAGTCAAACTAGACCAGCAACCAATACTAACTTGCCAGGCATATGAATGAGCCACCTTAAACACAGATCCTTTTGTAGCTGATCAGTGTGATGACTGGATGTTCACACATGTCAGATGTTACGATGTTAGCACATTACCCATCTGATGTGAAAGAACAAAAAACAACAGATCTTCCAGCCCTAGTCAAGCCTTCAGATGACTGCAGCCCTAACCAATATCTTTTTTTTTTTGAGACAGAGTCTCACTCTTTTCCCGGGCTAGAGTGAGTGCCGTGGCGTCAGCCTAGCTCACAGCAACCTCAAACTCCTGGGCTCAAGCAATCCTCCTGCCTCAGCCTCCCGAGTAGCTGGGACTACAGGCATGTGCCACCATGCCCGGCTAATTTTTTCTATATATTTTTAGTTGTCCAATTAATTTTCTTTCTATTTTTAGTAGAGACGGGGTCTCGCTCTTGCTCAGGCTGGTCTCGAACTCCTGAGCTCAAACAATCCGCCCGCCTCGGCCTCCCAGAGTGCTAGGATTACAGGCGTGAGCCACCGCGCCTGGCCTCCTAACCAATATCTTGACTGCAACTTTATGAAACCTCAAGCCAGAACCACATAGCTAAAGCACCCTCAAATTCCTGACTAATAAAAACTGTGAGAGATGATAGATGTTTAGTAAGCAAGAAAAAAATCAAGCTACAGAGAGGTCTAAAATCATAGCCATAGAACTTTGTCTAAAATTTTCAGTAAACACCCAGAAGATATATTTGTTGACTCTAGAAAACATAATAATCAAAGAAGCAGCTAATAATGTATAAGAACTGGAAAGCACTCAAGGGGCTGGGCAATGACCCACAGCTAACAAGATGAGCTTAATAAATACAAAAACATCCTACATTTTGCTTTAGAATAAGCCTACTATCCAAGACACATTTGAGACAAACTATGTGACACAGCTACACGTAGTTGTGTATAATCAACTACAGAATAGATACCCTGTCTCCCTCCAAAAAACAACTAATAACGGTCATGTACCACATAATGACATTTCAGTCAGTGACAGACCACATGTAGAACAGTGGTCCCATAAGATTATAAGACTATATTTTTACTGTACCTGTTTTGTGTTTAGATACACAAATACCATTGTGTTATAGTTGCCTGCAGTATTCAGTACAGTTACATGCTATACAGGTTTGTAGCTTAGGAGCAATAGGCAATACTATCTAGGTTTGTGTAAGTACACTTTATGATGTTCACACAATAATGCAATTACCTAATGATTTCTCGGAACTCTGAACTACACCCATCATTAAACAATGTATGACTGTATAATCTTATGCTGATTTAACAAGTCTCTAGTATTCAGAACAAGGGGGTGATTACCAAGATGTACTTCACACTACTCCAGGCAACATCTGGAGTTAGTGTGAAGTCTTAGGACATACTGAGAAACAATGACAGATGAATGCATCTAGAAGAGAAATACAAGACAAAGTATAGGGGCAAGAAGCAGGGACTGGAAAGTCTCTGTCTAGAAACCATATTTAGAAAGAAACAATAGGGTTGTGTAAATGGGGAGGGAAGGGACCTGGAGGGTAGAGATGTGATGCTGTCCTCAAACATTCGCAGGATCATCCTATGGACTTAGTAGGGATTTGAGTTATTCTGTCGAAAACAAAGAACAATGAAAGGCAGTTACAAGAAGCTACACTCTGTTTAAAGTATGAAAAAACTTCCCAGAGGGACCCCAAAGTAGGATACGCTTTAGCATAGCTTTTCACATACGTTACCTATGTAGGGTGGGCCTAACATCTTTTCTAATGGTGTAAAATGTTACTTAACACTCATATTTAACTTTTAAGTGTTTTACTCACTTGCCAAACAAGTTATTTCTCTGAAGGTCTACAACTGAGTGAAATGTGCAGTGCATGTTTAATAAATGCTTTGTCACCAAGAATATGAGCATGCTTCCACATCTGAAGACAATAAATATTAGTCTAAAACGCACTTTCTGAAAACAAAAACATTTCTCCACCAAGCTAGAGAGTAACTACTAAAGAAGAACAGACTTCTTAACTTTCACAAGTTCTCTGTAAATTCCTAGCTGCCTTCTCTTCCTAAGAGAACCATGGTGCATTTGCAAAAAGTGAGAGTCCATAGTCCACTGTAGAGGGAAACCCCTGACCTTCAGAAAGCCCATTCACTAGCATTCAACTTCCTATTTCTCTTTGGGGAAATAACTGATTGAGGCATATAATATATTTTTTTAAAAAATCAGGTATGTACCTTAATATTAACTCTTAAAAACTGAAACAAGTAAAGGGTATTCTTTGCCCTATTTTCATTATCAATTATCAGTAAGAAGACTTTTTCCCTGTCTTCCCTATCACTGACAGTGGGAATATATGCCAAAGTATAAGAGACCAAGTTGAGGGAGATGAAAAACAGATGGAGAAAACCTTGCCCAGTGTTTCTAAGAAGATGTCTAAAAGAGGTCTAGAAGTTCTGAAGATATACACTGTATGGAAGTTGGCACAGTTTTAGTCACACATTAGCTATTAACTAATAACTGTGTAATAACTTTGGACAAGTAACATCACGTCTTTGGACTTCAATTTTGTCATCCATAAAGCAAAGGTGTGCAATACACTACACATCTAAGGTAACTTCCATCTCTAACACATTTTATGCACACACTCCTCAAAGAAACAGAAAGCCAATAAGTACTGTCCTTAATAATAGTATGCTAAGGGGAAAAAAAGCATATCTAGAAGGCAAAAGTTATTTTAAATCAAAGAAATGTACTCATGCTGGATGCATTAATGTGACTGAAGTGTATAAGACTTAAGGAAGTTTCCCATTTTAGTTACAGTATGCATTTTGTTTCTTACCACAATTTTTGTAGCTTGGGCTGGCTTCCACTGTACAAGTGTCACTCCACCACACAGCATAAAAACTGATATCCACTGTAATTTGCTGAGTGTCCGATTTAACATTAAAACAGTACATAAAGCAGTACAGGGAATCTTCAATTGGTAGGTCACCTAGAAACAAAATGATGAATTAATAAATTCAGTTAATACTAGTCTGACACAAATACATTATTTCTGATGTAATTCATAGAATTGAGAAAAATATTTGATAATGTGAGAAAGAGTTAATAAAAAATCTTTTCATCATAAAAGATAATGTGCTTCTCAATATCATCAACTCCACTTACCTGGTACACTGCTGCATCCAGATTGCTGAGAGCTAGGAAAGCCATGTTGTTCTGAACAGCATACACTAACGATGGCACACTTAACTTCATCAGTTCCTTGGGGCTCCTCAAGACATTTTCTCTTAAAGATGCCTTGAATCTATCCAGACTACCAGTTTCTCTTTGGAAACAAAAGGGGGAATGGAAACAAAAGGGGGAAATAGAAGGGTGAGGAAGAAAATTAAAGAGCATTCTTTTAATAAAATTCCTTCATACACAGGACAAGTATACTGTGTTAAGTCCATGATGTAATGGCAAACTTGTTTTCTAATAATTCCCAACTAATTTTAGATTTATTAAAAAAACATACCAATGATCTCATAAAAAAATTACAAGTTCTTTTTGGGAATATATGACAAACAACTCGGTTTTCCACTGTCAACCTCTGGTCAAAGCTCCAGGAGTTTTTGAGTATATTAAATAATGAGGTCAGGAAACCAGAATTGCTGGTACTACCTATAAAAAATTAATCCCCTGCCACTTCAACTGTATTGCACCAAGATCACTCTGATTACTTTTTAATCAGGTTGTATATCTATTGTTTAAGTTTTTAAAAATTACAATAGATTTAATTGCAAACAGAAGAAAAAGGCTTTGGTAGTTAAGGGAGTTACTTGGGTTAGAAATAAAGTGATTCAGGTCAGTATTATTTGTAAATGAATTCAGTGTTTATGAAATATACAATAAATCTTTATATAAGGATATTCTCATAAAACTTATCTCTATAATTCTGTGGGAAATCTGAATAAGTTACTAATCCCAACAAAAGTAAATCTTTCTGTGATGTACATAAAGTTTACTACTGGACTACATATTGATTATGCATGCTCTTTACTGCTCTTAGTTTTGCTCAGGAGGAACTGGCTAATCTGGCTCCTATTTCCCCAATTATAAATCAGCTCAGCTATTTCCTGAAAATAAAAATAAAACAATGTTTTATAATAAGCATCAATACCCCCAAAAAGTGCTTTATCAAAATGGTCCTAACTGCAACTCAACAATATCCTTAAGAGGACCATCATACTTTGTTGGTGAGATAGCTCTATTTCAGCTCAGAGTTTGATATTCACACTGAACTCTATATTGTTGGTTTAATACATTAGAATCAACAGTTGTCAGCTGAATTTTTTCATATTTAAATACTGCAAAAATAAGTATCTTAAGTTCTAAGAAGGAACAAAAAGTCCATGATGTCAAATTGACTACCTATGCCTATTTATTCACTGCAGAACATTCCACCCCGAAGAAAATGGTTCATTAAGAAGACAGGAAATTTAGCCTAGGCCACAGAAACAAAAGACATCCTTCTTAGTTAGATCTTTTTCTGTTACCAAATCCAAAACCCTTCCACACCACGGTGTTAAATATATATGCTGAAAAGTAATGCACACAGTCTGGTAGGGGGAATTATCAGAAGAGGGAAAGAAAACCAAAAAGATTGCTTCACTGAAAAATCTATGTACTAGAGTTTTTCATGTGTCTTAAGATTGGCTCATTAAACTGACATTTGGCATTCTTTTTTTTTTAACTGCTTGACACAAATCTAAGATGTTCTATATATTTTCCTGACATCTTAAACAGAGTATAAATAATTTTCAAGAATGTTTTCCCCTCAATCGTAAAATTGAAGAAAAAAGACAGAAAGAGATTAAAATTAAAAAGAATCACAGGGGTCCAACCCAAAGAATCACCTTAACAAGGTGATGTATTAGAAAACATAATTGAACATTTTCTTTATTATCATAGTTATCACTAGTCAGTATCATATGTAGCATAGCTATAAATGTTATAGATTGTGTGAAATACAAGATACTGCTCTCACTGTACTTTTACGTTTCATGCCCTTCTAAAATGCTGACTTACACACTGACATATTATCTTCAGGGTAGCACCCTAAAAGAACTACTGAGAGGTACTGTTTGTTCCCATCCCCACACTCCGCCTCCTCCCGTAACCATTTATCTCCCACGTGAGATTCTTCAAGCTGAACCATCAAAGGCTACAGTATAATGGCTATTTACCCTTTCCTTAATCCGCAGCTATGGGCAATGCCATTTTACCTCCACCTCTTAAAGATATTATATGCCTTCAGTGGTATCAAATAACATTTTTTTTTTGGCTATCTAGAGAAGAGAGTTGATCTCTTTGCCGTGTCGGAACATGAGCTACTTAAGGATCCAATTGCTATTCCAAATAACCACCATACATGCCCTAATAATCAAGGTTGCTGTGGTCCCTTTACTCCTGTCACTTTTCTTTTCTCTTACCTCCTCTCCCTCACTTTTCTGCTTTCACATTAAAAAGAAGGCTTATGAAACAACTTAGCAGCCAATCTGAAGACTCTTCCCTTTAGCTTGGCAAACCAGTAAAGTACAGTGTGTCAGGATTAACCTTCAGGCCTTTGTCTCTTTTGGCCATATCCTTTTTCTTGGATGCATAGGAGCTATTCACTGCCAGGAAGTCTTAAGTATCTTTTTCTGGTTCCTTCTCTAATGTAGACACTAGAGAAGCCAAGGTATACAGAATGTTAATTGCTGGAGAGTTCAAGGGTCACTGTAGTACCATGGAATTATGAATATTATATAATTACAAGTAAGATACTTTGAAATGACTTACAAAAAAATAGCAGAGGATACTAAAAGAACAAAAGCTCAAGGATAAGAAAAGCATCAGAAAGTAGATTTAAGAGGTGTGAAAAAAAAAGTGGGAATCTTATCACACACAGTTTTAAAGAAGGGGGTAAATGATTTCAGTATTAATCAAATTAAATCCTGCTTAAGTTAACATATTTAGAATACTGCACTTAAAACCTGTATTTAGCTTTACTCACTGAAGTTATATAAAAGTAACAAGAGCAATATATCTTCCATAAAACACTAGTGATCATCTGTCCTTTTGTTTTAATATTAAGGAGACAGAAATAATGGATCAGTTCTAAATATACTGCAGCCTTAAATATACTATAAAAAGGAACACATAAAAACCAAAGGGTATTTTTTCTTCCATTGTCCTGAACTTATATTTTCTTCGAAATCAAATCACAAGCACCTTAATGAGCACCTTTTGTCAAAAACACATGTAATTATGTAAATGACACTGCTAGATAAGAGAAAGAACATGTATAATCAAAAGCGTATATTAAATTTTTTTTAGATAATAGTCTTTTTTCATTAAATTTTCTATTTGAACAATTCATTTGATTCTTATTATTGAAATAGAATCTATGTGCAACCTTTGGTTACCTGCCTCCATGTTGATTGCAGAAAGATTCCGCTGCTGCCTCCCCCCCTAAATTTCCTATCAACCAGCGGAAACCAATTCTTTCTGACCTATGTTTGGTCAAAAGTAGGCCTCATTCTTCCAGCTCCTGATCTGACGAGAACTACTAGGAGGCATAAAATCCTTGGCTAGGTTACTAAGGCACTGTGCAAAATGGAACACAGCAGAAGTTACTCATGAGCTTAAGAAATTTAAATTTTGTTTACAAATTTCTTATCATCTGCAAAGTTAACTATAATTAACTTGCATAAAAGACTTTGAGGGGCTAGGCATAAAAACCAATAATGAGGTCCATTTGAGGACGAAAATACCCATCATACGAGGTACCTGATTTTTACTTCCTCTCAAGACCCTGGACCCATTATAACACAGGTATAAAATGGTAGTGAAAATAGAAACTCAGAGGCGAAATAAACAGGGCTGGATAATCTATAACATACATATTTGACAGCTACATAACTATTCTAGATGATAGTATGAAACAGTAAAAGAATTTTCTCTAGTTTTAATATGGACATGGAATTCGAAGTCAATATACATTTGGTTTGTTACTAAACACACCCAAAGTATATGTCCATTAATATTTACACATCCTGCTAGGGTTGCTAAGTCTTTAGAGACTGTGGTGAACAGCAAACAATAAAAAGTCGACTTTGTTCAAAGGCGATGTAAAAGTGTTTTCACTTCCTCTTCTTCATATCACCAATGACAGATTTAAATCTAAACTGTTAGTGTTAATAGCTGTCACAGGGTTTAGTAAAGCATATAGCTAACAGCAATTTTCCAGCAAATTGCAATAGTAATTAGTTTTATGAAAAAACAAAATATTTTTTAAATGTATTGTTTTATATTTCAATCAAAATACAGTTTGGAGGCCGGGCGCGGTGGCTCACGCCTGTAATCCTAGCTCTCTGGGAGGCCGAGGCGGGCGGATTGTTTGAGTTCAGGAGTTCGAGACCAGCCTGAGCAAGAGTGAGACCCCGTCTCTACTAAAATTAGAAAGAAATTAATTGGACAACTAAAAATATATAGAAAAAATTAGCCGGGCATGGTGGCGCGTGCCTGTAGTCCCAGCTACTTGGGAGGCTGAGGCAGGAGGATCGCTTGAGCCCAGGAGTTTGAGGTTACTGTGAGCTAGGATGACACCACGGCACTCTAGCCCAGGCAACACAGTGAGACTCTGTCTCAAAAAAAAAAAAAAAAAAAAAAATACAGCTTGGAAACTGGTAACTTAAAATTCAAATATTAAAAAAAAAAAATCACCTTATTCACAGTCAGAGCTTTGGCAACATCAAACTGCTAATGTGCCCCTTCCCCACAAACAGGATTTACTAATTTTCTTTTCAATTTAAAAGTGATCTGATATACTCACACATGTGCACAACAGTGTATGTACAGAGGTAATTATTATATCTTTGTTTAGTAGAAAACTAGAAACAACCCAAATGTCCATCAGTAGAGACTGGTATATATGATACATCCATATAATGGAATACCATGCAGCTTTTAAAAATAATGAGACAGCTTTCTATGTACTGACAAGAAACCACCTCTAAATAAAATATTTAAGTGTTAAAAAAAAAAATAAACTGGAGTAGTGTGTTCAGTGTTTATCACACACAGTGCCCAGCAATCTCTTGCACATAACTAAAATTCACCAGTTTGACCATATAAACCATATATATCAAAGTAAAGTAGCCATCCATTAATTTCTTCCCACGCCCTCCTTTTTTCTTGCAGTTCTAACTTCTGATTGAAATAAGTATAATTTCATACTCTAAAAATTCCTGGAAATTGTAAGTAAAATCAACAAGGATGAGGAAATCTCAAATTAAGTACAAACAGAAACCAAGAAAACCTGTCAGTATTTGAAATGAATAACAAAATTACACTGAAAGAGAAAAAGAGAACTAACCCAAGTATTCTAAAATACAGTGTTTTTACTGTATGCTTTAAAACCAAAAGCAAAAAGACCTACATACAAATACTGAACTTTCAGTTAGTAGGTTTTTTTTTCCACAGGTATATATTAGAAATTCTAAAACCACTTATGTATCCTAAGATTGAGCAAATAAATCTCTTGAGTATAATGGACTCTAGGCTCCTCACCACTGGAAAAGGAACAAATATGGGTAAGGGGAAGGTGAGAATGAACCCTGTGGTGTTAGATCACAATTGTAGGTATCAATCAATATGTAACTTACTGTTATACACACACATACACACAGAGAGGGAGAACTAGATAAAAATAGGTATGTATGTATCCACATGCATATTTCCTAGCTCTGTTAAAAGGGTCTAGAAGTAATAATATTGCAATAGCAATGTGTACATCTAGTGCCTACATTCTCGTTTCTAAATACCATTCTGGCAAAAAAAAAAAAAAAACAGGAACAAGGGCTAGTTGAAGTACTGTATGATTTCAGGGTTGGGGCAGGGAAAGTACAAGATAAGCCCAGAACATCTTGCTATGCTAAAAAGAAACTGTTTAAAGATTAATGATGGCCGGGTGTGGTAGCTCACGCCTGAAATCCTAACACTCTGGGAGGCCAAGGCGGGTGGATCGCTCAAGGTCAGGAGTTCTGAGACCAGCCTGAGCAAGAGCGAGACCCCATCTCTACTAAAAATAGAAAGAAATTGGCTGGACAACTAAAAATATATATAGAAAAAATTAGCCGTGCATGGTGGCGCATGCCTGTAGTCCCAGCTACCCAGGAGCCTGAGGCAGGAGGATCGCTTGAGCCCAGGAGTTTGAAGTTGCTGTGAGCTAGGCTGATGCCACGGCACTCTAGCCTAGGCAAAAAGAGTGAGACTCTGTCTCAAAAAAAAAAAAGATTGATGATAATAAGTAAATAAATAAATAAATAAAAACAGGAGGAAGCTTGAAGGAGCTCCCACTCCAAATCTAGAAGAGTTTGAGCATCAAAATAACAATAATAATGGATTCTAACCTATACAATAAAATAATCCATGAGTCCACCCGTGTTCATATAAATAGAGAAAGGGAGAGAGAAAAGGGAAAGCTCTTTCGAGTAGAATGCCAACAAACGTATAAGTAATGGTGGAATATTAGGAAATTACCATTTGACAACATTAATGGACAACAGAACTAGTGGGTGAAAGTGTGATGAGAAAAGGATATTTACCTAGTCTCAAAGTATCTCTCCACAAGATACTTATTAATAACAAAGAGGAAACTGGTCACATTATGTGGAATGCCTATTAAGTACTACCTTAGGAAATCAAAGTTAAATCACCAATAATAGGACAAACAGATTTCATGTACATCATGATATGCCGCACTGAAAGGGACATATTTCTATGATATTCCTGACAAAAAAAAAACCCTAAATTTAATAATAAGCAATCAATAAACATAATTTGAGGGATGTTCTACAAAATAAATGGCCTATGCTCACCAACAATGTCAAAGACATGAAAAAAAGAAAGATGGAGGAACTGTTCCAGATTAAAGGAAGCTAGAAACATGACAATTAAATGCAAACTGTGTTCCTGGAGTGAATTGAAGTCCAAAAAAATAATTATTTTGCTATAAAGGACATTAGTGGGGCAATTGGCAAAATTTATCTGAGGTCTGTGGATTGGATAGTAGTGCTATATCAGTATTGATGTCTCAATTTTGATAATTGTATTGTGATTATATAATACAATGTCCTTGTTTTTAGGAAATATGCATTGAAGAATATTAAGGACAAAGGGGCATTTTGTGTAAATCTTACTCTCAAATCAGGAAAAAATTATATACATGCACACAAATACACACATAGAGATAATATAAT
The DNA here is from genome assembly GCF_000956105.1 of Propithecus coquereli. NCBI lineage: Eukaryota > Metazoa > Chordata > Mammalia > Primates > Indriidae > Propithecus > Propithecus coquereli. The sequence continues at coordinate 4,600,421 of NW_012136858.1, read as the reverse complement.
AAACTATACATGTTTTATTGTATGTGTCATATGCTGTGGACCAAATGTTTGTGTTCCCCCCTAAAATTCATATGTTGAAGCCCTAATCCCCAATGTGATAGTATTTGGAGGTGGGTCTTAAGTTTAGGTGAGGTTATGAGAGTGGAATCCCCATGATGGGATTAGTGCCTTAGAAGAGGAAGAGGCCATAGTTCTCTCTTTCTCCATCAGTTGAAGACACATCAAAAAGGCAGCTGTCAGCAAAGTAGGAAGAGGGCCCTCACCAGACACCTAATCTGCTGGCCTCTTGTTCTTAGACCTTCTAGCCTCCAGAACTATGAGGAATAAATGTTTGTTGCTGAAGCCATTCATTCTGTATTTTATTGTAGGAGCCCAAATTAAAACACATGGTAAAAAGTTTACACTTGGAGATAAAAAGTTTAAGATAAAAAAATAAAAAATAAAATTATTGGAAACTACATAAACGTCTAACAATACTAATCAAAAAACTGCTCAATTATTTCATTGTTCTGAAAAATCCATAATTTAAAAATTAGAGATAAGAAACTTGTCTTCTAATTCTATCACTGCCAATTACTTTGTAGGTATCTTTGGCAAATTAAAACTTGCCTCAGCCTAAGATTTCTCATCAAAGAAGAGGAAATAATAGCTACGACTAAAATGGAGATACAGGTTGAGCATCCCAAATCCAAACTTTGAAATCCAAAATGCACCAAAATCTGAAACTTTCTGAGTGCTGACATGATGCTCAAATGAAATGCTCGGATTTCAGATTTTTCAGGTTTGGGATGCTCAACCCAAACTAATATTTTTTTTTTCTTATTTCAGCATATTATGGGGGTACAGATGTTTAGGTTACGTATGTTTCCTTGCCCCCCCCTCTCCCCACAAGTCCAAGCTTCAAGCGTGTCCATCCCCGGCAACCCAAACTAATATTAATGCAAATATTCCAAAATCCAAAAAATTCTGAAATCTAAAACACTTCTGGTCCCAAGCATTTTGGATAAGGGATACTGAACCTGCACAAGAATGAAATGAAAATTAGCTGTATTTACCTGCATGTTTCCCTCACCTGTTTCTAAGGCAGGACATGAAAGAATGTCTCCTTACTACTGTCACTCTCTGGCAGCCTGCCAGTCTCAATAGCAACAACCCTGAATGACTGAAGGCAACAAATTTAGTTGCTGCAATCTTAAAGGAGGATGTCTGGCACTTTACATTAACACATTTTGACAACCATTAACAGCTGGTATTCTACAGAGCATAGTTATTTTCTTTCTAAAGAAAAGAAGGTGTCTGCCCATCAGGTTTTCAAAAATGCATTTTTCACAACAGTCCCCAAAAGGGACATTATTCTTTGTTTTTTTATGGGAATTTTAACTTATAGCAATAACATATTTTAAATGGTGTCCTCGTATTTATTGCCCAGTTTTCTTAGAGACCACACCAAGGTATGCATCTCTGCCCTCTGTTCTTTTGCCACACCCTGAAAGAAATGTGATTTTACTTTTTTTCTGAATACAAAAAGGAAATCCATAATCTTTGTTGCCCCAGTATATATCAGGTTCTCTTCACTGAAGCAAGTCTATATTTCTTCTGAGAAGTTAAATATTCTAAAAATTTCAAGTAAATTGCATTTATAATTTTTAATTAGTTTTTTAATTATTATAAACATTATCTTAGTCTGTTTTGTGTTGCTATAAAAAAATACCTGAGACTGGGTAATTTATAAAGAAAAGAGGTTAGCTCACAGTTCTGCAGGCTGAGAAGTTCAAGGGCATGTCCCTGGCTTCCTGTGAGGGCTTTCCTGCTGCGTCACAACACAGCAGAGTAGTCCACGGGGAAGAGGCACGTGCAAAGAGAAGGGAACCTGAGGGGCATCCTGACTTTATAACAACCTGGTCTCTCTGGAACTAATCCATTCTTGCAAGAACTAATCTAGTCTCCTGAAAGCCAGAACTCACTACCACAAGAACAGCACCAAGCCATTCATGAGGGATCCACCCGTAGCCCAAACACTTACCAATTGGCCCCATCCCCCAACACTGCCACTCTGGAGATCAAATTTCAATATGAGTTTTGGTAGGGAAAACAAACCCCAAACCACAGCAAATAACTAGAACAAAGAAAAGATTTGGGATTGGGATTAGCCCTATTGTCTTCCAATGTTTTAGGAAGCCAGTTATACCCTTCAGCCCACAAAGGTTTTACCATACTAGTGTGGATGTAAAGATACCCACGATTCAGGGCATGCAACCCCTCTACTACTACCCCAGGGAAGGCCATAAAAGGGAAGAGAAAGAACCAAAGACAATGGCTTCTCAGCCATTTGACCTAAATTGCCATCATGATTTCTGTCCAAATAGGATTCCCTAGTTACAGAAACCCTCTACCACCTCAAATCCATTAACAGGCCTAAGGGTATCCAAGACACACCTGTGGGTCCTCAATTCACACAACAAATGTCCTGTGGCTTGTCTCAGATTAACAGACCTCCTTTTCTTAAAACATTCCAAGCCTTTAGGCAAAGCTTCAGGTCTTTAACCAATTCCAAGTCAAAGAATCTTTCCACCCACCTATAACCTGTAAGCCCCCGCTTCGAGATGGCTCACCTTTTCTAGCCAAACCAAGGTATGCCTCCCGCGTATTGATTTATGACTTTACCTGTAACCCCTGTCTCCCTGCAATGTATAAAACCAAACTGTAACCCACCCACAGAGTACACTTGTTCAAGGCTTCTAGGGTGTGGCTCTGGGTCATGGTCCTCAAATTTGGCTCAGAATAAATCTCTTTAAAATTATTTTATAGAGTTTGGCTTCTTTTCCATTAACACCTACTATGTGTCCCTTTTTGTATTAGTTCCAGAGTTTCCAGTTATCCTGTCTAGAAAACAGTAATCTTTCAGGTATATGGAGTTAAATGACAATGCGAATAAGAATACTTTTACAAGATCACTATCCTTTAACAATCTCTTCTAATCCCATAAGATTATACACTTTTATGTATTAAGAACTCCCAAACTTATGTTTCTAGCCCAGACCTCTCTTCTGAGTTCCAGACCCATTTAATACAACTGCTTACTCTCCATGCACATTTGGATATCTCAAGGCATTAAAAACTTACATTATACCTACCCAAAATCAAACTGTTGATATCTTCTCCCAACTCTGTTTTTTCTTCCTGTCTCAGAAAAAAAATAAACAACACTATCTGCCCAGTTGTTTACACTGGGAAACACAGATTGGATTCTTGATACCTACCTTCCCCTCACCTACTCTAATTGATCCTCATTATTCACAGCCTGAATGTGTGAATTCTCCTACTCACTAAAATTTATTTGTAACCCCCAAATCAATACTTGCAACACTTTTACGGTCATGCAAATAGCCGTAAAAAATTTGATTCACCCAACACACATTCCCAGCTGAGGCTGAACATGATAACTGTTCTGCCTTCTTGTTTCAGAAAAATTAATCTTGTTAAATAAGAAACTATGAAGGGTCTAATACGTTATCCTACTTGCAAGTTAGGATGCCACAGTATCTCTGCCTACAAGATAAATTTTAAACTCAAAGTATGGAAACTTTCTACCATCCAGTCTCAAGTTATTTTTCTCTTCTTTTCTCCCTCCCCAAACCATTTTTAGAAGTATTCTTTTTCGCATGATCATTTGAAATCATGTGTATGTTTGCTGGTTTATTTTCTGTCTCTTCCACTAAACCTAACCTCCAAGCAAGCAGAGACCATATCTATTTCATTCACGCCTATATATCCAGGACCTAATATAAAAACTGTCACACAGGATGTATTCAATAAATATTTTTAAATGAACTTAGAAATGTTTAAATGTCACTTTGTCTGTTTCTAGGTAAAAGGCTACACATACACTATTCCTCTCTGCTTCCCCTCTCTCTCCAACACACACCTTGAAACCTATTTGAATTCTTACCTGCCCCAATGACTCAAATGGGTCCCCATCTCATAAATCTTTCTCCAAGTATTTACAGGATTTTATTAATTTTTACCACCCCATATTATTTTCTCCAATTAAAAAAATTTAGAAACTAAAGCTTAGACAGGTTAAGAAGCAAGTATAAAGCCATTATCCCAGTATAAGATTAAAATTATGTCTGTCTCACTACAAAGTCCCTATTCTTAACCCTCTCTTATACTGCATCCTTAGCTAAAACAATGCTTATATGATATTCCTAATTCAAAGCCCTGTGCTGCCACATATTAACAGTGTGATCTTGAGGAACCTCAGATGCTGTAGTGACAAAATGGGGTAATTATAGTACTTACCTCGAAAATGTATAAGGGCTAAATGAGAAAATTCATGAAAAGCACTTAGCACAATACCTAGCACTCAAGGAATACTAGGAACACAGGAAACACTCAAGAAATCTTTATTATTATACTCCTCTAAAACAGAGGTCAGCAATTTTTTTCTGTAAGGCCTAAATAATAAATATTTTAGGGTTTGCGAACCATTCAATCTCCGTTGCAACAAAACTAGTCAGCAAGGTGGATTTGGCCCCTAGGACATAGTTTGCCAAGCCCTGCTCTAGAGCAGGGTTCTTCAGCTTCAGCATTACTGACATTTGGGGCTAGATAATTCCTGTCGTGGGGCCTATTCTGTGCATTGTAGGATGTTTAGCAGCATTCTTGGCCTCTATCCACCAGATGCCAGTAGCATCCCCCAGGTTGTAACAACCAAAAAATATTCCTGAGGGACAAAATCACTCCTTGTTGAGAAATACTGCTCTAGAGCAATTAAACACATATAAAGACATAGCCTGAATTTTCTAATAAAGAAAATAACTAAGTGGAAAAGCAATAATGTAACACACTAAAAGTATTTATACTCACTTAGCTAAAATTCCCACACTTAGCAATAACTTTATAACTTCTGTGATACACACGGCTGTGGTTGAAAAGTAGAGTTCTTTGTCTGATGTCCTTGTGTATCTTAAAGCTATGGTATAAGCTGCGGCCATCAGGGTCATCACTGCCAAGCAGTATAACTTGAATAATAAACTGACACTTTCTGGAAAATATGTGCAACAAAGATGTTATTTAGTAGACAATATTATGTAGATAAAAGTTAATGAACTAGTTACAGCCCAAAATACTTTCCAATTTCAAGCACAAAATATTTTTTAAACCCCATGACATTTAAAAATTTGTTTCAAAACAATACTTTCCAATTACATGAACACAAACACACCTACACAAACCACAGCCGACTTTAAATATCAACGAGTTAGGCAGAGATTTTGTTCCTAAGGAGTGCCCCAATTGCAAAACTGCGTGGCATACTGAATCTAGTATGTTATAAATTGCATATTTTAAGTATCTTTATGATTACAAACTTGTAAATGCAAAGCAGGAAAGCAGAATGAAAGCAATTGCAGCAATGTATATTCTAATTTAAAGACAGCAGAAAGAAAAGAAATAATTGAGTAATAAAAATGGGACTTAACATAGAATTTTACCATGATAGAAAACAAATTACACCTAGCCTCTCATTTCATTGCATTATAGAAAAGCAATTCCTAACACAAAAAAGAATATTAAGAACACAGCTCTATAAAACTTAAAATACAGGAAATATACAATGTGGTTGAGTGCATTCCACCATGCCTGGCTGCTGTTTACTTTTGAAGTCATACATTGTTTCTTTGTGTAGAACAGTTTTAGAACAAAGGAAGTATTGTAGTGATCTCCTTCACTTCCTCTTATATAAAATTGCTTTTTGGCTCCTCAGACCTTTTAGAAAGAATGTTTAGGCAGTTACAGGAGGATGGCTTGGGCCCAATAGTTGAAGGTTGCAGTGAGCTATGATGACACCACTGCACTCTACTCAGCGTTCTAGCCATGACGACAGAGATAGACCCTGTTTCAAAAAAAAAAAAGGCTGGGCACAGTGGCTCACACCTATAAGCCTAGCACTCTGGGAGGCCGAGGCTGGTGGATTGCTTGAGCTCAGCCTGAGCAAGAGCGAGACCCCATCTATACTAAAAATAGAAAAATTGGCCAGGCGTTGTGTGTGGCTCAAGCCTGTAGTCCCAGCTACTGGGGAAGCTGAGGCAAGAGGATTGCTTGAGCCCAGGAGTTTGAGGTTGCAGTGAGCTACAATGACACCACTGTACTCCACCCAGGGCAACAGAGCAGTGAGACTCTGTCAAAAAAAAAAAACAGCAATAACCTTTTAATGAGTCAGCAAAGGAGAAGGCACTTCCCATCTTCTCGTTCAGGGGTGAGCAAACTATACTTGTCCCTCATTTTTATAAGGCCTGTGAGCTCAGAATAGTTTTACACTTTTAAATAGTTGGAAAAAAATTTAAATAACATTTTGTGATATGTGAAAATTATACAAAATTCAAATTTTAGTGTCCATGAATAAAGTTTTATTGGAACATAGCCATAATAATTGGGTTTCAAATCATCTGGGCTACTTTTTCCCCTACAACAGCAGAGTTGAACAGTTATGACAAGAGACCATCCAGCCCTTTACAGAAAAAGTTTGCCAATCCATGTTCTAGATTACTAACACCTTCATAAATAAGAGAGGTTAGGACTACCAACTAAAAACTACCTTAGCTACTACTTTAGCTATTGTATAGGTTCCTGACTCCCAAAACAACAAAGTGAATATTTAAACACTAAAACAAATATTTATGGCCTACAAACATATTCTAACCCATAATATTATTTTGTCATCAACTTGAAAAAAATACGTATTTCCATGTGATTACATGGGAATATATATTATATGCTTGAAAATAACTACTGATCTAAGTGGAAGAATAATAAGTTTAGATATTTGCAAAACATATTAGACTTTGATATGGAATATCATTTTTAAAACATATTTCAAATTTTAAAACATACTGAATGTTTTTAACCATGATTTTCTCTGACATTTCAGTTTAATATTGGATCAAAATATTTCTTCTTCACTCCATTCACAAATTTTCTAGTATAAAATTTCAATTATTAGCAATTTCAATTTTTTCAGGGTAATATCAAAAGTCCATGATATGTAATCACTTTAAATTTTGCCAAGAATTCAAATCATGCCCAAAGCTGGTAACTACAAACCTAACCCATAACTCAACTGGCAGTCACATCTTAAACCTGCATTTTTCTCTGCTTCTTCTAAAGTTCCCATTAGCTCCCACATATTTGTTTCTGTCTGGAAAATGTCCCCCAAAAGAAACAGTTTGAAGTTATATTTTACTATATTTTATGGGGGACATTATTTGTAATACCTGAAAACTTGGAAATTCAGGAAGTCCCAGATAAATCCTTTGTGAATATCAGTAAGCTATGGAAGCTGCAATTTTGTTAGGATTATACATTTCTATTGGTCATATAAGACTTGTGACACAACTAAGGCACAACAAATATGTCCTGGCAATAAGCCTAAATCTGTAAATTTCAGCTATTTCAGGTAATGGTTTGACTTCTGTAATTTTTAAGTTTCGTTCATTAATTTTGCTGTCTCCATTCTATGTTAGTTATCAAAACAATTCTATGTTTTCCTTTATGTCCTGTGTTGCTACAAAAAGTCTCTTAAAGTTGGACTTGTTGAAATGGGAGAATACATACGGAGAGGCATATGCAACTACAGACAATGCCCTTGGGCAAGGCCTGATCATAAATGTGGGCTCCCCAACGAGGAAAATAATTTGGCACCCACGCAAAAAGATATTCCTTAAATATTTGTTCAGCATTTATCCAAAGGTGAAGCTAAGTGCTCTATTGTGGAAGGGTGGAGAAAGAATCCGGATGTCACCCAACCTCACCTAGCTACTGCTCTATAGTCCCAGCATTCAGCTCTGGTCTCAACTTAACATACACCGCTTGGCAAAACAAAAGTGCTGCTGCAGAGTTAATTAGACTCACCCTCTTTAAACGGCAATTAGTCACCAAATATTATTACCCAAATGTGCCATTCCTGGGAGGAGGGTTGTGGATCTCACCTTCCACCCCAATTATCTAAGTGTTCTTTCTAACCAACCACATACAGTATTTTCCTCGGGAGGAACTCTGTTAACGACTGCTTTCTCTATCTCTGCAGATTTCAGTGCTGTTTTAATGCCCCAGTGATGTTAGTAGTGGCTATTATATGGGCCAGCCGCCGCCTGGGCTCTGCACCTAGAGCATGCCTTTAAGTCTCTGAGCATCTGCAGGGCAGGAGGCAGAGTTGAGACCGAAGCCGCTGTGGCCCGGGCGAGCACGGAGAACTGTCCAGCCTCCCGCTGGGTTAGGCGGGGCCAGCCCAGGACCTGTGCCCAGGCCCCTCTCCGGGTCTGCCGCAGCCCCGCCCGGGCAGAATTGGGTTCCCACCCGCTACCAGCTAGTGGAGCCAAGTGCAGTCTCGGACCACCGACCTGCCCCGCGCAGAGTCCGCCGCGGGAAGGCAGCCGCAGTGGGAGGCCGGCTGCCCGCGCTGCCCCGCAGCCAGAGAGCGGCTCCACACCAACTCCTGAAGCCCGTCGCCTCAGCCCGGGACCGAAGCCCCGCAGGCGCCGAGGGTGCGCTGCCGCCCCCCCCGCGCAGTCCCCACCCCGGGGACCCCGGCCTCACCTCTCGGGGCAGCCATGGTTCCCCGACAGCCCCGCGCGGAACTGACGCGCGCCCCCTCCGCAAGACACCCGGGACCGCCTGTGGTCATAGAGACGAACCCGCCCGGCCTAGAGCGCCACGCCCGCCGGCCGCCCACTGGCTGCCAGCCTAGCCAAGCTCTAAAATTAGGTTCAGGAATCCGAGCCACTCCCCAAAATTGGAAGAACCCGGATGCAGGGGCGGGGGCGGTGGCCTGTCCTCAGTGACAAGTGTGTGAAACTCGGTCGAAGACACTGTTCTGTAAACGGCAACTCCAGCGGACCAAGGAAGCGGAGTCAAGGGAGCCGCGCGTTGCCTTCTGGGAATTGTAGTCCGCACAAAGGTGACTAGGCAGCTGATAAGGATTTGGGGTTAGATTTAGGGATTTATTCCTGTTGACGCTGTTGGAGAAGCTCCTGGAACTCGTAAAGCAACAGAATCTACTTTCGGCAACTATTATAACTTCCACCTAGCTCATTACCTTCCATTGTTACCATGTGTTTAAGATTAGTGTAATTTGTTACATATTGTTAAGAAGTCTTGTGCCTGTATGCATATCGTCAACATTGTCACTGATTACATTTACTTGACCAGACATTATAACTACATTATCTTCGGACAACAAAAGGGCCTCAAAAATATTAGATGTATCAACGGGCACTTTAACCATTACTATAGTAGTTAAATCTCCTCTTTCACTAGGGGATGTTAATTAGCACAAGCGATATTAGAAACAATTCTTTGGCAAAATGAGCAATGTTCAAGATTTGTGGATTGGTTAAAAACACTATAAAGATACTTCAGCCCTTACAGGAACGGGGATGCAAGATTCTGAGGTGCCCAGCAGCCTACACTTTCTGTAGCATGATCTTTCCCCAAAATTGTCTTTTTAGAGGGTTGAATGGTGAATGTTATATATCATTGTCATGTCATTATATTATCGGAGAGATATATCTGATCTATTAACATCACTGGAAAATTCTACATGCCTTATTAGCATCATATTAATATTAGGAGTGGCTCCCAAAAGACTAGAGTTGAATAGAGTAAGACAGAGTAAGACAGTTGATTAATTTCATTTTGGAACAGTGCTGGACTTTCCCTATACCTGTTTGTAAGTATGCTCACTGGTACTAATCACCTCTTCCTGTAATTGGTGGTTTTCACCCGTGGAGGTTATTCAGTTCCCTACTGTGTATGTACACAGAAAGCTCATATATGTATTGAAATTAATTTTAAAAATTGAAAAATATTCTATCATATATTCCTTCTTTTGCTTTACAGCTACCACTTTGTATGGTTTATTTACCTCTTTCCATTTTGGACTATCATTATAGTCTCAACTTACTTCTATAATTATTCTCCTTTTGATACTCAAATTGTCCCAATATGGTCCTTGTAAGCCTGCCCCCATTTTAAAGTCTGCATCAGCTTTTTTTTTTTTTGAGACAGAGTCTCACTCTGTTGCCCTGGCTAGAGTGAGTGCCATGGCGTCAGCCTAGCTCACAGCAACCTCACACTCCTGGGCTCAAGCGATCCTTCTGCCTCAGCCTCCCGAGTAGCTGGGACTACAGGCATGCGCCACCATGCCCGGCTAATTTTTTGTGTATATTTTTTAGTTGTCCAGATAATTTCCTTCTATTTTTTTTTTTTAGTAGAGACGGGGTCTCACTCTTACTCAAGCTAGTCTCGAACTCCTGAGCTCAAACAATCCGCCCGCCTCAGCCTCCCAGAGTGCTAGGATTACAGGCGTGAGCCACCACGCCTGGCCTGCATCAGCTTTTTGAAACTTTTTTTTTTTCTGGCAACAAGAGGTTCCAGGCCAATCTGGATTTTTTTTCCCCTGTCCAAGGTGGTGGAATCAACTACACTTTAAGAAACCATCATTCCTTCTGGTGATGAACAGTATTACACACACACATGCACACACACAGATTAGGGTGGTGGGTAAAATACTGCTGGGCCATTTTTGTGGTATTTCTTGTTCACATAACATCATGCTACTGAATCCTACTTTTCTTATATATTTTTATTGTCCCAAGAGACTTATGCTCCATTGGAATGAGACTTGACTAGGTTTTGATGACCCCGTGTCCTAATCCAATCAGCTCAAGACCACCAGGAAAAACCTGTCGAACTATACTCTGACGAAATCAGATTTATTTGACTCATTCCAATGAGGGAAACTGAACACCAAAGGAACCATGGGATGTCTCAGGAAAGAAAGAAAAAGACAGATTTACAGAATTTTAGGCAAGGATGGGGTTAAGTGAAATTTAAAGAAAGCAGTGTTTTGGTAAGACTCAAAACAGGACTATGTGGAAAGAGGTCAACATCAGGTATGGACTGTAGAATAGTCTCAGGATCCTGTTTCTTGGAAACTAGAAAGTTACTATAGATGTGGAATGTTGCATTCAGGAGCCCCTTAAATGAAGCCTTTACACCTACATTGGAAATTGGGGCTGCTTCTCTGTATCAAAGTGACTTAGATCCTCCAAGCAAGAATGGGGTATTTCATTCTTACTGATAAAATTTCAAGCAGTAAGTTTCTTTATAGTATATGATTTTAGAACACAAAGTTTTTCAGTGAATTAGAAAGTAAACACTCAAAGAAGGGGGTTGTTACACTTTACGGCTTCGGCATATCCTTAGAAGAAATATTATTTCCTGTTTATTTGCAGCTGGTTTTATCTGTTTGTTATACCAGCCCAGTTAATGGCCAAGCAGATATTTACAGTCTTAGTCTAAGCTAATTTTTACTTTCTCACTCTGAATTACACTAAATCTTGGAGGAAAAAGTAATGATTTAATGTGTTTCTTTTATGTATACCTAGCTTTCTTCCCTAATAACTAGCTTCACTGCTGATTAGAACAAGAAGCAGCAATCCTCAACATCAAGGTACAAGGTAATTTGCTTGACAAACTAAACTTACAGGGCTTCAAGCTGTTATTGCTATTGCCATTTGAGATCCTAATGATATTCCTGCTTGTCACTAGCAAACTGCAGTATTTGCCTCAATACCCTGCCCATTTCTATCCCTGTGAGCATGAGAAATACCCTAGTCTAAATGAATTGTATAAAAGGAAGCCCAGTATTATATACATTGGTAGTAAAGTAAAAGTATGAACTTAATTAAACAAAAAGGCTGTGAGGAAGCAAATATCAAAAGGTTTAAGGAGGTTATAGTTAAATTCAAATATGGTAGCTATAGAATAGATTATTAAATGTGGTAATGTTTAAAGTATAGTAAGCAGTTAACCATAAAGAACATATAGACAAATACAGATACCTAAACAAAATTGTTTCCATGACAGTTTAAGCATATTACTCTCCTACAAAGAAAAGCACCCAAAACTAATCAAGCTATTGTTATTTTAAAACTATTCTTTCCTATGGTGTAATACTACTAAAAACAAGCCAAAAGAAATGCTGCATTTTATAATTGAGAAAATAAAAAGATACAAGGAGATAATGTGAAACTCAATGTCTGGACTAAGAGTTTATCATGAGTAATAATCATCAGTATCCAAACATTTCTTATTTGAGCTTAACTCTCCCTTGCCTCTGCTTCCTTTTTTAGTTACCATAATCTCACTTTCCTCTTCCTGTCAAGCAGACATTGATAGTTTGTACCTATTTCTACCATTTTATGCTTATCTTGCTGCAATCTTATTTCTACTCAAGCCAATTCTATTAAAAGAGAGCTCAGCAGTTGCCTACTCCATTGACCTTTTCTAATTCGTCATCCTCTTTTGTTTCTTTATTCATCATTTATTGAAAATCATAATGTGCCAAGCATTATTCTAGGCACTGAGAGGTAGAAAACAAAAGTGGAAAAAAGGAGGATGGAGGTGCAGTAGAAATGAGACATTGGAGAGCCTCTCCTCCATTGGCTGATGCTGACAAAGCACTGATTATATAAGTGCTTTCATCTGTTAACTCCTTTAATCCCCATGACAACCCAATAAGTTGGGAACTATTATTATTATTCTCATTTTTATGATAGAGAAATTGTAGCAGAGAGTTATTAAGGAACACAACTAGTAAGTAGTAGAGCTAGACTTTTCTTCCATGACCATAGAAATTACATCTTTTTCTACTCTTCTGACTGCTAATCTATCTTATTTTGTCCACTCTTCCCCCTCATTCTACCTCCATTCCCATAGGGATGACCTCCCAAATTATCTTTGTCCAGCCCAAATTCCTATCACCCCTGCTTTACTATGCTTGTCGTCCCTTAAACTCAAATTTTCTAGTGCTGAACATGTTATCTTTTCTGACTAACCAGCTCCTCTTCCCAATTATCCTTGATCTCCTTAAGCAGAAACCTTGAGGTCATACTTTGAATTTTCCTTCCCTTTCCTGAGATGTTATAACCCCTTAATTAAACCTAGCATTTGCCCCTTCACGTCCTCCATTACCACATGCCCCAATTCTTGGAACAGCTTCCTGGCCATCTCCCTAACTCCAGTATCCCTCTCCCACAATCTGTCTTCTATCTAAGACTCTGCCATGGTTTTGTAATGTCCTACTACAGGTAGGCAAAATATTCCTCTGCTTGGCCTTCAAAGTCCTCCAAAAAGTTTACTAACTCTGCCTACTCAACTTTATTTGCTAGCACGTCCCAAAAAATAGTCTCCTTCTTCCTCTCTCCCTTTTTCTCCCTCTTCTTTTGCAGTAACTATTTTACTACTGACCTCCTTATCAACTCCCACCTTTACTATTAAAATCATCACTCGGCAAATACCCTGCTTCCAGTTTGTCCCTTCATTCACTCTTTTTTTCCACTCATTTATCCAATAAGATACTATACAAATATAAGGGATATAATGATAACTAACACATAGTTCAAATCTCAAGAAATTTATAATCTAACAGGGAGAATATAGATACATACCTCTCTATACACCAGTTTAAGTACTACAATGAGAGTAAGAATAAAATCCAATGAAAACTCAAAGGAAGAAGCAACTAATTCTTTCAAAAGTGATGGGAAAAACCTTCACAGAAAAGGAAAATTGTGATCAGACTGTTTGAGCATAAATAGAATTTCATGGGGGTGCCTGTGGAGCACATTGCAGGGGACAGAGTGAAAAGCAAGAGCAAGAGTGACGGTATTAAAGACCATGCCTATTTAAAGAGTTTTAGTTCAATTTGGCTGATGTGTGTGGTGTGTGGAGAGAATATAAGAGGGCAGAAGATGAAACGAATATAAATGGAGATCATATTTTGAAAAGTTTTACATAACATGTGAAGGAGTTTTTACTTGAGAGGAGCCCTGGTAGGTTTTTAAGCAAGGGAGGTGGAGGTTGTGGGGGGAGGAGGAAGCCAGGTGCATAAGAAAAATTATCCTGATGAATCATTTTTAAAAATGGAGGCGGCAGTGGCCCAGGCAATAGGACGAAGTCCTAAACTGCAGCAGTGGAGGTGAGAATAGGAAGACATGGATCTCAAACACAATTCGAGCCAAATAAACAGGGCTTGATGACTAGTTAAATGTAGGGGCTGTGGGAGAAAGGTAATCAAGAAATTTTTAATTTATGTAACTGAGTAAGGTGGTGATGCCTTTGACCATAGAAGAAAATAAAGAAGGGGAAACAAGTTTGGCAGAAAAAATTATTCTGGTCTGTGCTGAAATGGGACTGACGATCTGACACTGGGTCCAGCATATGTTGGAAAACTTTAGGATGGGCCTTGATTAAATGGTGGGGATCCTGGGAGAGGGTAAGTTTACCATCAGATCTAGCTCCCTTTACTCGGATTCTGTTGTACTTCCCAGGTGACTTTCTGATATTAAGTTTGGCTATTCAAATTGGATTTGGTATTTTTACTCACTTGGCCATTCTACTTCTAGCCCTAACTTGATAACCCCAAACTCTGGCTTACAGCCATTCTTTTCTGTGTTTAGGAATCTTGCAGACCCAGATGAGAGTTAACTGAACAGATAAAATCGCATTCCTGAATTTGTAAATTTTAGTATCACCCTACTCCCCCAGGCCCTGCCTTAATAGCCAGCTAGTCTATCTTTAACATCATCTTTAAACTCCAGGAATGAAAATTATGAAAACTTAGAAGTAGGCCTGTTTGAAGTTTACCCATGGAAAATGGATTTCAAAGCACATTCGTATTATAAATAACATTTAAACTACATATTTATACAAATTATACAAACACCTTAGTAAAAGTCACCTGTGCAGAAAAAATGTGCTAAATACAAATGACCCCCCAGGTACTAAGGCAAGTTTAACAAGCCCTCCGTATGAAGCCTTTATTATCCGTGAATTGGTATTAGAAGTATGTAAGGCAGTAATAAAACCATAGCTCTAAAATTTAGCTATCAGTGAGTCACAGGGGTCCTAAACACAACTGCCTACAGGGTCAGGCAAATGAGGCAAAGGAGTAAAGGGGGAGGCCCGTAAGGCAGAGAACTGGATTAGACGATGGAGGACTGGAAATACCTGCCCTGTGAAGGGGCAAAACTATTTGCAGACATACTAGCCAATTGTTACCAGGTATTCTAATTTTTTCCAAAGGGCTAGAAATATAGATTTTATGTAAAATTTCCAGATTTTGAAAAACATCATGTGGACCTTTGTTCCAACTTGTTCCAAACTAGTAAGATTTTCTTATATCTCAGTTTAATGTATGTTAACATTTAATAGCTAATCAAGCTGGAAATATTGATTAGGTTTTAAAATTGTAATGTATGACATTGAATGTCATTCTAGAAATAAATAATCTTCTATTCCAATAATAATAATCTTATATTAATATCTAAGTGACATAATTTCAGTCTTAATGCTGCCAAACTTGTAACAAATAAATGACAAGTGGACAGTTTTACTTTTCTATTTTAATAGAATGAAAATATGTTACAGAAAACAACTTTTAGCTTTTTGTAGCAGTTTGATAGCATGTGGGAATCCAATAAACAGTCACCCAACCAACAAATGTGCCACCCCCACAAAATTAATTTTCATGGATGTAAATATTTTTAAGTAATTACCATTGCTCATAATTGGGTAACATCTACTTTTAAAATGTGGCCTCTAACTAGGTTTCATCAACAGCTCTGGTTAAGTTCACCTTGACATCATGGGTGACTTTGCTCGGTTTGCCTCGAAGACCAGCTAAGTAAATCTGGGGCCTGGGCACTCCAGTGCTGCCTTCCCTCAGCGACTGGGTGCCAGAGTTCTTTGAAAGGTACACCTGGGAATAATTTTCTCTTCTCATGTGACTAAGATCAGTTTGTACTGAGTGAGTAACTTTCTGACGTAAATTGGCCTAAATAGAAAGAAAATACAGGAATTAACATTTCTCTGAAGAACAGACACTATAAAATATTATCACAAATACTAGTTAATACGTGACTATTTTTTCTTCACTCCACAAAGAAATTAATTCTATAACATAGCATTTTTCTATAAAACATTAGAACATTAGAAAATCTAGAACATAATAGAAAATCAAATACCCATTACCAAGAAATAGAAAAATATATAAAATGTTGAAAATAGACCCAAAGAAAGAACATATTAAAACTTATTAATACATTAGCTCAGTCAATTATTTGTTAATATAATCTTCTAATTCTTTCATTATTGTACTTTGAGAGTCACATAACTTGGATTTTTCCACCATACTTTTTTTTAAAGATAAAAATTTAGGATTTATACAGTATTATCTTTTTAAAATGGGCTTCACCCTAGATTTTTAATATAAAAAGCTATGATGTTGTCCATTTATATTTTACATTATTCTACATTTTGCTTACTCCCTTTGTGGATTATTAATAAACATCAGGTTAAACAGATTACTCATGTTGGGAAGCAAGGAGGAGCTTGCAAAAAGGAGAATAAGAGTTGCTAAGGTTATGGTAAAGGCCAAGAAAAAACTCAGAAGGCATTAGAGCACGTGAGTGAAGGAGAGACCTGGAATTAGACAAAACATTTCAGAGTTTGAAATGATACTGCAGGTGATTAAGAACCCAAACTACTCCCCAACCCCCACTTATTGTCTACATTAATATGACTGTAGTATTATACTGTCTTCATGAACATAATTTTCAATTCCAAGAGATTCTTCCCCAAGCAAGTAACTTGATTGCTCAATACAGAACTTTCTGAAAGATATGTCAACTCTTCAGTAGTAAGCATCAATACATAGTTTAAGCCCTAAGATTTTTTTCATCCCTTGCCTCAAAAATCTTCTCCTTGCTATTTCTACCAACGTTGGACTGCTTTTTCACAATCTTTACCCAATCCTATTCAAATGCTCATCCTATCCCCCAATCCACCTCAGGCATTTAAAGACCTGCCTCAGTCAACTTTAAATTCTCAATAAATTCTGACTTTGCTGTTATTCCTCTGAGACACTGCCAAAACTCTGTTGAGGTGGTGCCTTCCCTTACGACTATAAAGCAATAAACTTAGCTTTATCTTATCAATAAGTTGGGTCAATAATACCTGGGGGGCAGGCATTCAACATAATGCAATTCTAGGGGATAATTAGATCTAAGGTGGGAATCAGAATTAAGTGGAGAATGAGGAATGGGAAGAGAGGGTTCAGTCAGTATGAAGTTCAGCCCCTCTGAATACCTGATTCTCTTAACATTTCCCGTCCATACCTATGTTATCACCTCTATCTCTTATATACTGTCCAGCCATTGCTTCCCTCTTCTTCTCTGCCTATTCGTATCTCAAGACTAACTTGAAATATCACCTAAGTTAATTTAGTAGAATTTTAATTTTACTTCTGTTATACACTTACCAAGAGGCACCAAAATATTTTTAGTGTGTCAATTCTCTTGCTAGAGTATTATCTCCTGAAGAACAAGGTAGTGGGATATGTATGTTATCCAATAATGTCTGATGAACTCATTTGAGTTTAGTAGATAACAGAAAAGAATATGGGGGATGGGCATTTCATGAAGAGTAACTGATAGGAATGCTAATGGAACAATGATCTGAAAGATATCTAGGGGAGCTGATCCTTCCTCATCCCAGGAAATCAGGAAACTGAAAAGCTGCCACCAGGGTGAGTAGCAAAGGAAATGATGTGGTCAGTGGGAAGCTTGTAGAGACTGAATATACAAATGGACAAAAGCAAGATCACATATAACAATAGAACTGACCCACAACCTCTGCATCAACTAGTCTGGGAAGCCGAATCTCAACCTTTATAGCTGTAGCAAGTGGCCCAGAATGTTCAGGACTTGGCCAGCTTCTCTATTTTTTTGCCCCTCCTCTCCCATCTTAGGACCAATCAGAGAAAACCAAATATGCTCACCAAACCAATCACATAAGATGCCCAGCTTCTAGTTAGCTATCCTGCAGCTTTTTCATGTCAACAACTTCCAATCAGAGAACACCTGAAGCCTTCCCCCTTTTCTCACTATAAAGCTTTCCACTTTCCTGCCTGCTTTGAGTCTGTCAAACACAAGTGACAGTGGCTGACTCCCTTGCAATAACAAGCTCTGAATAAATAGCCTCTGTTCTCATTGGGTGGTCTTTATTTCCACAACTGATTTCAGTTAAAGAGATGGATAAAATATAATAAAGAAAGGCTACAGACATAAGAGATTTTATTTCATTCATACTATAAATATTTGTCATTTAAAATGACAAGATACTATAAAAGGAAGTAAGTAGAGGGGAATTCCACTAAGTTAGATAGAGACAAGAAATTCAAAGACAGCCTTTAAGGGTAAGTATCTATTGTGATTAAGGTGCCTGAGAATCAGAAATGTGGGAGTACCCAGAGTCTGGAGGGAATATGCTGACAATAAGAGGGGACAATATCTGCGATTTAACAGAAAAAGGTCCAAAAAAAAAAAAAGAAAAGAAAAAAAGAACGGCATACTTTAAATGATTAGAGGAAGTTGGGAGTGCTTTAAATACTACAACCAAGTTTTAAAATTATTAGATAGCTAGATAAATAGCAGCTATCACTGTTCTGGTTACTGGTTAGTTTAATTTGAGAGTAGTTTCGTGTTTCCATATATACCTAAAATTAGAAGACAACCTTATAATGTAAAGCTTGAAAATTATAAATTATGCAAATTATTTTTATGTTAGCAAAGAAATCTGTATAGAAAT
>NW_012136858.1:4577145-4578244 GCF_000956105.1 Propithecus coquereli | reverse complement strand
TTAAAAATGGACCAATGATCTGAATAGATATTTCTTAGAAAAAAACATACAAATGGCCAACGGGTATATGAAAACATGCTCAACATCAGTAATCATAAAGAAAATGCAAATCAAAACATTTATGAGATATCATCTTATCCCAGTTAAAATGTCTATTATCAAAAAGATAAAAAATAACAAATGCTGGCAAGGATGCAAAGAAAAGGGAACTCTTATACACCATTGGTGTGAATGTAAATTAGTATAGCCATTATGGAAAATAGTATGAAGGTTCCTCAAAAACTAAAAATAGAACCATGATATGATCCAGCAATCCCACTAATGGGTACAAATCTAAAGGAAAGGACATCAGTATGTCAAAGAGATATCTGTACTCCCATGTTTATTGCAGCATGATTCATAATAGTCAAGATATTATTGAGCCATAAAAAGAATGACATCATGTCATTTGCAGCACACGGATGAGCCTGGAGGACATTATGTTAAGTGAAATAAGTCAAGCACAGAAAAATAAATACCACATGTTCTCACTCATACATGAGAGCTAAAAAAAAATGATCACATAGAAGTACAGAATAGAACAGTGGTTACCAGAGGCTGGGAAGGCTAGTTGGGTAGAGGGAGAATAGGGAGAGGTTGGTTAATGGGTACAAAATTACAGTTAGATAAGAGGAATAAATTTTAGTGTTCTTTGGCACAATAGGGTGACTATAGTTAACGATAATTTATTGTTTATTTCAAAATAGCTAGAAGAAAAGATTTTGAATGCTCATGACACAAAGAAATGGTAAATGTTTAAGGCGATGGACATGCCAGTTACCCTGATTTGACCATTATACATTGTATACATGTATCAAGATACCATATGTAACCCACAAATATGCACAATTATTATGTATCAATTAAAAACTTAAAGAATAAATACAGGGCTGGGCGTGGTGGCTCACGCCTGTAATCCTAGCACTCTGGGAGGCCGAGGCGGGTGGATCGCTCAAGGCCAGGAGTTCGAGACCAGCCTGAGCAAGAGCGAGACCCCGTCTCTACTAAAAAATAGAAAGAAATGATCTGAACAACTAAAAAAATATATATAGAGAGAAAA
>NW_012136858.1:4574375-4577095 GCF_000956105.1 Propithecus coquereli | reverse complement strand
GTATAGCTTTTCTTCTTAATTCCCATTCATTCCATTCGTACGATCTCACAATTGTTGGTGGCAATATGTGTGTATCAGTCTGTGAGCTGCTTTCAGATTTTGTAATTGGTTTTATATAATGTTTGTCAACTTCTCTCATCTAAAGAAATGGAATTTTGTAATTAGTGTTTGTAAAAAATAAATATTTTTACAAATAACTAAAAATATTTAGCTACAACTGACAAAAGATTAGGAAAATAAGAATCTTTGGACATGGAATATACTTGTAAATACCAACAGAGAAAATATGTTCATAATTAGTGAGCTAAATGTAATTACTTTTCTAGGCATTATGACTTTGTGTTTGACTTTGTTAACTTAATGTAGCAGGTGTATTTTGGAAGAGGAAAAACATCCCTTATTTCCAATTCAAACACTTCTCTCCACTTTGCACAACTGGTAGCATAAATGACTACCTTGTTGGAAATGGATAGAAATTAAATATTAGGTAAATCATATCTGTTTAAACCATCAAAACCTCTTTAGTACTTATCTTGAACTCGAAGTGTATATACATAGCAGGTTATTATCCAAAGTTTTTGTTTTAGTTTGGTGTTAGTTGAATATGTTGATTTTCTATTGGCTAACCCAATATCAAATATTCAGTAATTCCACGCTAAACAAGATATAATTGTGCTGGATATGCAGTTGTTGGAGGGCGTGGTAAAGGTTTAAGGAACTGGGGTCATAGTAGAGAGGAGGGAGAAGATATTAACTTCTTTCCCCAAATCAAGTAACAGATAATCACTGAGTGCCTACCATTTGATACATAATTTCTGTCTTTAAAATTATGACATAGTTAAGTAGATAAAAACAAGTGAAAAGACAATTAACAATACTGTACAAGGAAATGGCAAGTAAATAATAAGACAATAAAGACTATATAGAACATAGAGGGAGAAAACTCACTTCCATAGGTATTGAAGGTCACTGAAGAACAGCTGGGGATTAAATAGGCCAAAAGAAAGGGAAAAACAAGACGGGGTGTGTAGGGAAAAATTGTGCTTTAGTAGAAAACTATGCATTTTCTACATATAACACATCTTTCTAGTTATATGATTCTAGCCTTCCATTGTCTTTGGGCTATCTTACAACTCCATAAGTTGTAAATAAGTGATAGAAAGGCCAAATAACTTTTGTCTATAGACATGCACAGTCAATCCTATCCGCAGAAGTTCAACTGACTTCCTTTTCCACATGTGGAAAAATTAGTGTTGCCTCAATCTGCACATTCATTTGAATATTCCTGATCTAGGAGTAAATGTGTCTGTTTTTAGGAGTCTCTTTTGAATTGGTTATAACATCTACCTGGTTCCCTCACTGATTAATGAATAGATTACACTCTTTAACACATGTTCATTTTTTATATCTGTATGAGAATCATAATTTTACCCATTTTTGAAAATTGCCTTTTAACAAGTAGAACATCAGAGTAAGTAGAACAGGTTTAAGACTAGTATATAACTTATTGTTCTTCTGACACTGAGAGATCATGGAAGGAATTAGTAGAAAAAGAAGGATAGAAAAGATATGTAGGCCTTGAATCCCAGGCCAAGGAATTTGGAGTTCATCTTACAGATATACCACTGAAGAGTTCTGAATTCAAAGTAAAATGATGAATGAATTTTTTCAATTTGCATAAAAATTAATTACTAAAATTTTCTCTATTGTAAATTTTCCTCTCAATTTTTTAAATAGTTGGCTCCTGCAATCATTTTTTCTAAATTAGAATTTTGTAAAACATAGTATCTAATTGAGCACAAAATTACATATATTAAACCTAGGATAGCAACATTTATAATGCTCATCAAAAAGAATTACAAGCTCCAGGGACTCTACAACTTGACCAAATTCCAGAACCACTGAGTTGGGAAATTTAATTTAGTAATAATTTGAAGAGTGAAACACACTAGTTTTTTACCATATATTTATGGTAAAGAAAGCTTTAAGGCTTTCTGTGATAAGTGGCCATATCATAGCTCCAAAATAATATAAATATACATATATATACACACACATATGTATGTATATATATACACACACACATATATTTATAAACATTTTTATTCAAAGGAAATATATAAACACATTTATAAGAAAGAAAGGTACATTAAAAAGTCACATGATAGTACCCAAAGTGATTTACAAATTCAATGCAATCCCTACCAAAATACCAATGACATTCTTAACAGAAATAGAAAAAAACAATCCTAAAATTCATATGGAACCATGAAAGACCCCAAATAGCCAAGCAATCCTGAACAAAAAGAACAAAGCTGGAAGCATCACGCTACCTGACTTCAAAATATACTACAAATCTATAGTAATCAAAACTGCCTTCTGGTACTGGCATAGAAACAGACACATAGACCAATATAACAGAATAGAGAACTGAGAAATAATTTACACATTTAACAAAGCCAACTCATTTTTGACAAAGGCACCAAATATACATTGGAGAAGTCTCTTCAATAAATGGTAGTGGCACATGGTCATAAAGTGTTGTAAAGGACATTGGAAACTAAGAAGTGGGGAGGAAGGGAAGAGGATGAGGCATGAAAGATACCTACTGGGTACAATACATACTTTTCTGGTGATGGACACCCTAAAAGCCCTGACTTCAGCATTATACAATTCATCCATATAACAAGAACACTTGTACCCCCTAATATTTTGAAATA
>NW_012136858.1:4558134-4560620 GCF_000956105.1 Propithecus coquereli | reverse complement strand
TTTTTTTATGTTAGCTTTGAAACAAACTTAAGTCAGAATTCCAGTGATGACCTGATCAGGAAGGTAGCAGAAGTCTTTCAAGCAGAAAAATTTGTGACCACCTTGTTTGTCAATTAGAGTTCTAAATGCCACACAATATTTTTTTCATCCCCAGAAGACAGAAGATTTTAAATGTCCCAATTGCCAGAATGCTATATTCAATAACAACAATTTTGTGTTAAGAAGCAGCAACAACAGAGCTGATTAAGAAAACTTAAGAAAAAACACAAAAAGAGAACACACTTAGAAGGGTGATGATACCCTCTGGCCATGCTTTCCATAACCACCACCTTGTAGTTGCAGAAAGCCCTAGATGTAACGAAAGTGTAATCATTTTGAATTCTATGCATAATTATATCAAGGATCCAGATACTATATCTTGCATGAGTGCTCTCTTCCTTAAGTATTCTATGCCACTCTCGGTGTGAAACTGAAGTGCTTGTAGAAAAAACCTTTTACTATATGAAATTTTACAACACTCATGAAAACAATTCAGATTGGTTTACACACAGTGTAATATTTCTCCAGGTATCACCCAAAATTCCCCACAGAGCTTTCTTTCTTATTAGGTGCTAGCCTCAATCCAACCATTAGGGACCTTAAATTGCTATCAGAATTTTACATCTAGTTACCTCCATTTTCTAGAATGCATTCTCTACTAATGTTATTGAAATCGATTTCTACTTCATACACATGCTTTTTGCAACAGCAATTGAAGGTTTTCCTCCATGAGTCGAGTTTTCTTAAGAAAATGATTGCAGTTATTCATTTTGTGTATTAATATCTTAATATGATTGCTCCCTGCATTTGTGGTCCTCTAATTGTTTTCCTTCCTCACCATAATGCTTCCCTCAAAACTCTCTCCTGTAATAAAGCAATAAACTGTTAAAAAAAAATACAAAGTCTGAGAGAAACAATTGTTATTATTTGCAAATGTTATCATTGCCCACATTAAAAAAATGACCAGACTATAAATATCAACAGACTCTCAAATATCAATTATTAGAATTAATAAGGCTGTTTAGTAAGGTTGCTAAATATAAAATGAATATGCAGAAGTGAACTGCATTTCCATAATATAAGAAATAATCAATTAAAATTCAATTCTAAACATCAACAGCATTTAAAATAGCAACCAAAAATATAAAGTCCCTACAAATAAATCTAACAAAAAATGTGCAAGTCCTTTATAGTAAAAATTATAAAACTACATTGACATTTTGGATAGGGAGACTCAATGTTGTAAAAATGTCAACTCTTCTCTTACTAATCTACATACGCAAGGAAATTTCAATCAGAATTCCTGCAAGGTTTTTTTATGGAACTTCACAGAGTCAAGTATAGCCAAGATGATAAAGGACAGGAGAACTTACTCTAACAGATATCAAGACTTATTATAGCCCTGGTAACGTTATGCTAAGTGAAACACGCCAGTCACAAAAGGCTATATGTTATATGATTCTATTTATATGAACTATTCAAAATAGGCAAATCCATAGACACAGAGATTCCTGGTTGTCAGGGGCCTGGAGAAGGGGCAAGTGTAGAGTGATTGCTAATGGATAGGGGGTTTCTTTGCGGGGTAATTTAAATGTTCTGCAATTAAATAGTGGTGACAGTTACACAACCCCATGAATACATTAAAAAATATTGAATTGTACAATTTAATAGTATGTTAGTTTTACCTCAAAAAAGCAGGTGAAATAGATTCCCAGATTTTTTTAGAAAAAGATTTATTATAAAGCTATTAGAAGGTATCACTACAGGAATTTTTAAAAAATTGAATGACTAAGCATAATAGAGAGTCTAAAAATAAGTCTATGGTTATTTATAAGACACTGTATTATCAGTGGGGAAGGAGAGACTACTAAACAAATGATCTAGGACGATTTCACTACAAATGAAAAAAATTTAAAATTGGGACTTCACTTCCCACCGTATACAGAAATCAAATCAACTGGATTAAAGACTCTAGTAAGGCTGAGTTGGGTGGCTTACCTGTAATCCCAGCACTCATTGTTTGAGGCCAGGAGTTCAAGACTCTGAGCAAGAGCAAGATTCTGTCTCTAAAAAAAAAAAAAAGTTCAGGCATGGTAGTGCATGCCTGTAGTCCCAACTACTCAGGAGGCTGAGGCAGGAGGATCATTTTAGCCCAGGAGTTGGAAGTTGCAGTGAATTGTCATGATACCTCTGCATTCTAGCCCTGGCAACAGAGTGAGACTTTGTCTCAAAAAAAAGACTCTAGTGTGAAAGATGAATCCATATCTTTAAAAAAAAACAATGTAAGGCAATATTTTTGTGATTTCAGGACACATAAGGACATCTTAAGACATAAAAATTTCAAGACATGAAGAAAAATGATAAATTACACATTAAAATGAAAGACTTTTGTTCATCAAAAGACACCACAAAAAGAATGAAAAGCTAAGCTACAAACTGGGAAAATA
>NW_012136858.1:4556606-4558084 GCF_000956105.1 Propithecus coquereli | reverse complement strand
ATTAGCCGGGCATGGTGGCACATGCCTGTAGTCCCAGCTACTCGGGAGGCTGAGGCAGGAGGATTGCTTGAGACCAGGAGTTTGAGGCTGCTGTGAGCTAGGCTGACACCACGGCACTCTAGCCCGGGCAACACAGTGAGACTCTGTCTCAAAAAAACAAACAAACAAAAAAAATTCAATAACTATTCATATAAAAAACTCTCAGCAAATAAGATTGGAGGGGAAACCCTTAACCTAATAAAACAAAATCCATGGAAAAATTATAACACCACATGAAATATCAAAAAAAATTCTTTTGAGGATAAGAAATAAAACAAAGGTACCCACTTTCACTATCTCTATTCAACACTATACTAAGGTTGCTTGTCCATGTAGTCAGATAAGGAAAAAGTATAAAGTATAAGATAAGTACATCTACAGGTTCACACAGTATGGACTATGACATTAGCTAGCACTTACTCTACTCTTTTAATAGGAAAACAATGGACTATAAGAGATTGAACTGCATGTATCTGCCTCTATTTCCAGTCTCAAGCTCAACTTTTGCTTACCAAAACAAACACAGAAAAAAGTCTGGAAAATTTTATTAATCCTTTTTTAAAAAGCAATATAAAATTATAGCAAAAAAAAGGAATCAGAACTTAGTAACACAGCTAGAACAATTTGCAGCAGCAGTGGCAGTGGCAGAAGAAATTTAATTTAGTTGATTTACTGTGGTTGTTGATTGTTCTCTAGTCTCACGGTGATGGAAGCTGCATGTTTTTCTGAATGTGACATAATTTTGAAGGATGTGCAATGTTTAATCATAAATGTGACAAAAACTGACAAGCAGGAAGCTTATATACTCAGTGAGAGTAGCACGTTTATCTCCAAGAGACGTTTTATTTTGAAGAAATGTGGTACCACCTTTTGCTGAAAGCACTGGTTTCCCTGTTAAAGCTTGCTAAGGATTACAGTGGGTTTGACTCAATTCAATGTTTCTCTTATTCTCCTCAGAATTTCATGGAGCATTCTCACCACACCAGAATTTCCAGGAAGAAATAGAGTTTCTTATTGCAGTTTTCCAAAGTGGGGCAGCATATTATATGGAGCGCATGAATTCTGACTGTTGGTACTTTTATACTCTGGATTTCTCAGAGAGTTGGGTAATCCAACATATTAAACCCTGGAAATTCTGATGAGCGAGCTTGACCCAGCAGCTATGGACTAGTTCCACATAAAAGATGGTGTTACTACAAAGGACATCACTTGTGGGAGTAAAATTTGTGACCTGATGCTAGGTCTTGTCATTGATGCCACACTGTTCAATCCTTGTGGGTATTCAATGAATGAATGAAATTGTATGGAATTTATTGGATTATTCACACCATTCTAGAACCAGAATTTTTTTTGAGACAGAGTCTCACTCTTTTGCCCGGGCTAGAGTGAGTGCCGTGGCGTCAGCCTAGCTCACAGCAACCTCAAACTCCTGGGCTCAA
>NW_012136858.1:4554663-4556556 GCF_000956105.1 Propithecus coquereli | reverse complement strand
AATAAATACAAATTAAGAGGAAAAAAGGCACATGAAAGTTCAAGCTAAAAAAAGATTCTAAAGCTGGGTACAATGGTGCACACCTGTAGTCCAAAGTACTCAGGAGGCTGAGGCAGGAGGATCACTTAAGACTAGAAGTTCTAGGCTGCAGTGCATTACAATCAGACCTGTGAATAACCACTGCACTCCAGCCTGGACAACAAAGGGAAAGCTGAGATCTCATCTCTACTAAAATAGTGAGAGAGAGAGAGAGATTGATTCCACCATTATGTAAAAATATGAGATATCAAAATTTAAACAGTTGTTTTGCATTGCAAAATGAAAAATCATCATGATTAAACTAACAAATAGAAATAAACTATAATCTAAAGAAGAAATCCAAAAAGGAATTAGAAAATACTTAGAACTAAACAATGATGAAAATAACTATGTTTAAAAATTTGCAAAAGAAGAAAGACAAATGGCCAATAAACATGAAAAAATGCTCAACGTCACTAATCATCAGGGATATGCAAATTAAAACCATAGTGAGATATCACCTTACCCCAGTTAGAATGGCTTTTATTGAAAAGTCCAAAAACAATAGATGCTGGTGTGGATGCAGAGAGAAAGGAACACTTATACACTGTAGGTGGGACTGCAAATTAGTACAACCCCTATGGAAATCAGTATGGAGATTCCTCAAAGAACTAAAAGTAGACCTATCATTCAATCCAGCATTCCCACTGTTGGGTATCTACCCAAAGGATAAGAAGACTTTTCATCAGAAAGACATCTGTACTCAAATGTTGACTGCAGCACAATTCATAATTGCAAAGACGTGGAATCAACCCGAGTGCCCATCAACTGATGAGTGGATTCATAAAATGTGATATATCTATACCATGGAGTACTACTAAACCATAAAAAGATGATTTAATACCTTTTGCAACAGTCTGGATGGAGCTGGAGACCATTCTCCTTAGTGAAGTATCTCAAGAATGGAAAAAAAAAACACCACATGTACTCACTATTAAATTGGAACTACCAATGAGCACACATGTGCACAGAGGGAGGTACAACTCAGTGGAAATCAACCGGGGCGGGGGGGGGGGAGGATGGAGAGGAGAGGCAAAAGCCTACTTAATGGGCACAGTGAACACTATTTGGGTGATAGGTACACCTACAGCCAGGACTCAAGCATTACAAAAGTAATCTATGCAACCTGAAACATTTGTACCCGTTAATGTTTTGGGAAAAACAAAAAAATTATGTGACATAGGCTGGATGAGGTGGCTCAGACCTGTAATCCTAGCACTTTGTGAGGCCAAGGCAAGAGGATCACTTGAGCCCAGGAGTTCGAGACCAGCCTGGGCAACATAGCAAAACCTCATCTCTAAAAAAACTGAAAATTAGCCAGGTGTGGTGGCATGCATCTGTAGTCCCAGCTACTTGGGAGGCTGAGGCAGGAGGACTGCTTGAGCCCAGTAGTTTTGAGGTTGCTGTGAGCTTTGATGAGACCACTGCACTCCAGCCTGGGTGACAGAGCGAGATCTTCTCTCAAAAAAAGAAAAAAAAAAGTATGTTACATACAACTCAAGTAGTCAAGTGAAAAGGAAATTTATTGCATTAAATAAAAAAGGCTAAAAATGAATGAGCTAAGCATCTACCTTAAAAAGTTAGACAACAAATAGAATAAAATAAAGGAACCAGATGAAGGGAAGTAATAAAGATCAGAGCACAAAATATAAAATAAAAGTAAACATGAAATAGGCAGGATTAACAAAGCCAAAAGTTGATTCTTTAAAAAGGCTGAGAAACTATTCCTCTGGCAAGATTAATCCAAACAAAAAGAGAGAGAAGGCTCAAGCAAACAATATCTGGAATTAAAAAGAGAACATAAAATAATGTAGA
>NW_012136858.1:4541577-4542406 GCF_000956105.1 Propithecus coquereli | reverse complement strand
TTCACTGGTAACCCCCATGCCAAGAATAATTCCTGGCATACAGTAGGTGGCTTACTAAATATTTGATGAATGAATAAATGAATAGGCATAGATGTACAGGAAACACACCTTCAGATCCATTTTGTGGCCTTTCAGAATACTACAATTCAAACCTATTAAACTATTTTGTAACTCTGAATATAAGAAAGTTATCATCTATGTTATGTGTGCTAAGCTCCTCCAATTTTAGACACATGAATACTGTAGTTTCAATTATTTAACTAAATGAAGTCCTTCTCTTTCAGATTTTTCCAGTCTGTTAGTTCATCAATTTGACTTCATATCTTGTTTTCATTATTCTTTATGGATTCCATTAGTTTCCATCTTCAGCTGTGAATCCCTTTCAGATGACCTATAAAGACCCCCATCTGAACCTGTCTTTGCCTGATCTTGGAAACCAGTCAGCAATGAAATAGAACTTTTCAATGAACTATACTTTTAAATGTCATAAATTCTTAAAATATTGACCGTGCTTACCTGAGAATATGGAATGAGTGTTTCAAACTGTTGGTGAAGTTCCAGTAGCTGAATTAATTCTACATTTTTTTTGGCCTTTTCTCTAACTAAATCAATATAAATTTCAGGATTTTCTGCAAACGAATATGCGGCATCTCTAGTATTGAAAGTGTAATACTTTTCTTTATATTTCAAAATTCCAATTGCTGGATTTCCTGAATATTAAGACAAAGAATTGAATTAGATATGGAGTATCTTAATCGCTTAAGAAATATTAAGTGATTCTATGTTTGTAATACACCCATGGAACCAGTCCCTAAACACTCCATTTTTA
>NW_012136858.1:4538131-4541527 GCF_000956105.1 Propithecus coquereli | reverse complement strand
AGCTCACAGCAACCTCAAACTCCTGGGCTCAAGCGATCCTCCTGCCTCAGCCTCCTGAGTAGCTGGGACTACAGGCATGCGCCACCATGCTCGGCTAATTTTTTCTATATTTAGTTGTCCAGCTAATTTCTTTCTATTTTTAGTAGAGAGAGAGTCTCGCTCTTGCTCAGGCTGGTCTCGAACTCCTGAGCTCAAACTATCCTCCCGCCTCGGCCTCCCAGAGTGCTGGGATTACAGGCGTCAGCCACCGCGCCCGGCCTCGTGTTATTGCAAAGGTACATTCTCGGTCTTTCAAATGCACATTTTGGCTTGTGGTTATCTTCCAAATTCTTTTTAGAGCAATTTTTGTGAAACCATGGATAAGTCAAAAATTTGTTTCATATTCTAACATGAGTTCCATCATGGAACTAATGCAGTGCAGACAACTCAAAGTATCACCAAAGTATTTGGGAAGGATGTGGCTAATGCACGCACAGTATGTAAAAGGTTTGAGAAGTTCTGGTCTGGTGATTTTAATCTTGAAAATAAGCCAAGTGGGCAACCTGAGACCAAGGTGGACAATGATGTACTGAAAGCTGTCATGGAAGCGAAGCCATCTCAACCTATGCATGAATTAGCAGCAAGGTTTGACGTTACTATTCCAATAATATTGGACCATTTGAAACAAATCGGCAAGGTAAAGAAGCTGATAGATGGGTTCTGCATGAATTAAATGAGCATCATGAGAGAAATTATATGGAAGCTTGCCTTTCTTTGCTGTCACGACATAAAGGTGAACCATTTATATACTGCATTATCATGTGTGATGAAAAAACTGATTCTTTTTGACAATTGCAAGTGCTTAGCACAGCGGTTGGATAATGATGAAGTGCCAAAACACAGTCCAAAACTGAATATTCACCAAAAAAAAAGCTAATGGTATCTGGTGGTCCAGCACGAGTATTATCCACTTTATGAAATCTGGCCAATCGATTACAACAGATATCTACTGCAACCAGTTGGATGAAATGATGAGGATGCTTGCAATTAAGGAGCTGCAACTGGTCAACAGAGACAGGCCAAACCTCTTGCAAGACAATGCTCGACCACATGTTGCACTAACAACGCTGCTCAAACTACAGAAGCTGGACTTGGAAACTTTCCGTCATCCACCGTATTCACCAGAACTTGCACCAATTGATTACCACTTCTTCCAGGCTTTGGACCACTTCTTACAAGGAAAAAATAATTAATTCTCAAAAATATTTAATTCTCCACAAGCTGTGGAAAATGCCTTTCGAGATTTCATCACCACTCGCTTTCCAGGCTTCTTCACTGCTGGCATAAACAAGCTAAGATTAAGATGGCAAAATTGTGTTGATAGTTTAGGTGCACACTTTGATTAATTGTACTGCTTCTTGTTTGAGACATAATAAATTACACTTTTGATTTGAAATCAGACATTTCATATTTAATGACCTAACAGATGATAAAATATATTGCAAAGCAATAGTAATTAAAACAGTGTAATATCAGCACAGAGATAGACAAACAGACCAATGGAACAGAGTAGAGAGCCTAAAAACAAATCCATTTCATATGAAAATTGTTAATACTATAGAGGTACATCATATTTAGTGGGAAATACATATACATTATTTAGTAAATAATGTTAGGAAAACTGGCTCATTACATGAAGAAAAATAAAACTAGA
This sequence comes from Propithecus coquereli, assembly GCF_000956105.1. Lineage (NCBI taxonomy): Eukaryota > Metazoa > Chordata > Mammalia > Primates > Indriidae > Propithecus > Propithecus coquereli. The sequence goes on along the minus strand of NW_012136858.1, from coordinate 4,539,834 downwards.
ATCCTTTATTATCTACAAATAGACTAAAGACCTAAATGTGAAAGTTGTCAGAATCAAAATGGTGTCACTTGTGTTAAAAACCCTGACAGGCTCAGCAGTGACTCACACCTGTAATCCTAGCACTTTGGGAGGCCAAAGTGGGAGGATCACTTGAGCCCGGAAGTTCAAGACCAGACTGAGCCACACAGAGAGACTGCGTCTCTGCATATAATAATAAAAAAAAAAAACTAGCCAGGCATGGTGGTGCACAACTATAGTCCCAGCTACTTGGGATTCTGAGGCAGAAGGATCACTCCAGCCTAGGAGTTGGAGGTTGCAATGAGCTATGATGATGCCACTGCACTCTAGCCCAGGCAACAGAGTGAGACTCTCTCTCTAAAAGCAAAATGAAACAAAACAAAACCCTGACAAATAGATCCAGGGAAGGCCATGAAGGAAGGGTTCTCATGTTTGTATGCCTGATAACAAGAACTATCACAACGGACTCTGTAAAAAACACAACTTTGCACAAAGTCCACTGCAACCTTATACACACACAAAAAGATACTTCTGCAAGGATATCTGCCCAACAATTGCCTGTCCAATCTCGGACTGGTGCCACCCTTGTTACTGCTCTTTGTAGCCAAGGATAATTATCTCAAAACAATTATGTAATTCTCCTCATTTTCTCTTTGAAAAACCTTTGCCTTCCTTTACCTCCCTGAATACGCACATAGTTTACTATGGTGCACATATTACCATTGCAATGTTCTATTCCCAAATAAACATCATTTTCTTTTAGAGAGCCTTTGGACAGAGAAGAATTTCTAAAACAAGACTTCAAAAAAAGCACACTTTTTAAAGGGAAAAATTAATAGATATGTCTACATTAAAATTAAAGATGGGTCTCCAATAAAGGACTCCACTGACAAAGTTAAAAGAGAGGTGACAGACTAGGAAAAGATATTTGCAACTTTTATAACTTATAAAGGATTAATATTTAGAATACACAAGCAAATACCAATCAACAAGTTAAAGATAAAGAGTAGTATAGAAAAAAAAAACCGGCAATAGTTGCAAATAGTCAATGCAAAGAAGGGGAAATCTGAATGGATAAATAGGTGTAATAAGAGATGTTGAACTTCGCTATCAGAAAAATGCACAATAAAACAATAATGAGATACCATTTTAAATTAATCAAATTGGCAAAAATTACAGTGTGGGTAATTGACAAATCTCATACTGAAGTTAAATTGGTACAATCATTTTGAGTAATCTTTCAGTTGAGCCAAAAATTGTAGCCCTACCATTGGCCCACATATGGAAGGGTATTAAATAGACAAGACCAATCTCTTACTACAGCAGGAGTAACCTAGAAGGCTCTGCAGAGTTGCTTCACTCAAAAGGAGAACTGGAGTGTCACATCAACAGACAGCACAATCTCAAAACAGCTCCAACTGAGCTGTCCAAGGTCCTGACCACCATATCTCACCCCCAGCCCCTTCAGATGACTTAGTCCTTAGTTGTTTCTGATATTCCTGTCCCTGTGTTCAGACAACCCTCTGTGCTTCACTGTCTCCAGTGCTCTTTACCAATTACAGTCCTCTTACCAATTACGTCTTGGATCCCTGCTGGCCAGGTCAGTGGTACCAAAACTTATCTGCTTCATAGTTAAAATGTTGCTACAAATAGCAAACAATCAATAGATTTTTTTTTTTTTTTTT
>NW_012136858.1:4533009-4534410 GCF_000956105.1 Propithecus coquereli | reverse complement strand
CCAAGATCAAGACATTGTCTGGATCATCTTTGTAGCTCTTTTCCTAGTTCACCATTTGATTCCACAAAGTGTTAAAAAGTAAATATGTGAGTCACAATGACAATGCTCTACATAAAAAAAATATTAGGGAAGGGAGTGCAATATTATCTCCCATGATATACCTGGAAGGAGAAGACCATTTGTTGCAGCAAATGTGTAAGCACAAAATCCCCGATACTGAATTAACAATTTATCAAAATTTGCTGTGGTTTCTGGGAAAAGCCATTCTAGTTTTCTGAAATCTGTTGTATGTACTCTCTCTCCTAAAATGGAAGAGGAGAACAAGAAAAGCTTATATTCAGTAAGAAGGTTAAATGTCCTAACTAAATCAGTAGTAGCTCATTATAAACATTAATTTTTTACTGGTTTGTACTTTTCCTAAGTGACCAAAACTTGATACTCACAAAACCAGATTTATGGGAAGGGCTATTCGAGCAAAGAAGTACAAATCACCTCAGTGACCGGTTGGAGGTCACACAAGTTTCTGGAGCAAAGTTGGAGGCAGAACTTTGCTCCAGAATAAAGAACATAGAGGAGAGGTCATTTCAGAAAAGTATGTTTTGCCACTGAAAGAAATGCTGGCTGAGGCACTTCTGAAAGGATATGTGGTGCTTCCTGCTGCCACAGAGTAAATAACCCAAGGAAATGAGCAGAAGAGACTGGCTACTATGTGACCAAGACTGAGATAGATGAACTTCATTCAAAATGGTGTAGTTCTTTATAATATATTAGGTGGCAAAATACGTTGCATATGATATAATACTTATATACTAGGACTATTGCTTCTTGAAACAGTAGAGAATGTTCTGAGCAAAAGTCAAGGAAATGTCTCTTAATAACTTGATTTTGATAACAAGGTGTGTAATTTTTGTTCTTTATACTTTTAAAAATTCTTCCTAGTGTTGGTTAGTTCACCAATTTACATTTTATAAACAGATTGAATAAATTTTTTATACAAATAATACCTTGTATTTACAAAACATTGTTCCCCAAGGTTCTTAGCTTTCATAATCCCATCCAGTCTTCTATGCCGGATTCTAAACCCAACAAGCAAACATCACAAATGACATTGTGGCTACAGCTAAAAGTAAAAGCATAATTTGGAGAAAATAAACCACCTTTTTTTCCCTGATATGCCTGAAAGCCTCCAACAATAAGGTGTAGCAAGTGTAAATTAAATTATTTTAGAAGAATATTGGTTCTCTAAATTCACTGCAGCAGTAACTCGATAAAAGTGTTCTACTGAATAAAGAATTATGATATATAGTGGGAAATAACACAACTAAATTTAAGAAGTTGCAAGTAAATTGTCTTGCTGATATGATTGAGCTTAATACCCACTGCTGAAACTACTTTAACCTC
>NW_012136858.1:4530938-4532959 GCF_000956105.1 Propithecus coquereli | reverse complement strand
CTCTACTAAAAATAGAAAGAAATTAATTGGACAACTAAAAATATATAGAAAAAATTAGCCAGGCATGGTGGCGCATGCCTGTAGTCCCAGTTACTCGGGAGGCTGAGGCAGAAGGATCGCTTGAGCCCAGGAGTCGGAGGTTGCTGTGAGCTAGGCTGACGCCACGACACTCACTCTAGCCTGGGCAAAAAGAGTGAGACTCTGTCTCAAAAAAAAAAAAAAAAAAAGCCATTTAGTCATCTGGCAGATTTTTTAGATCTACTTAAAAACTAAACTAATTGCTATAAGGATTGTTTTTAAAATAATTCTGTAAGAACTACAAAAATGAGACATCTTTTCCAAAATGCAAATTTGCATGTTAGAAAATATTTCCTACTGTAAAAAGATACTACATAGACTATAGATTATTAAACATCCATAGTTTGTGAAAATTATATAGGAAATAGCAATACTGTCTTATTCATTTATTCAACAAATATTTATCGACCCTGTTCTTGGTGCTAAGGATATCGAAGAAAACAAAGTCTTTGCTCTCAACAAATCACAAATACATCACAGGCTACAGAGTGACCAGTGCTATGGGGGGGGGTGGGAATCAGGTTAAACACATAGTGAAAAGAAGAAGGGTGAGATTGATATTTGAAAAAGGCTGAATGAAATGGGGGAGCAAGGCACGTAGCTATGTGGGGCATACACCTTTCTAAGTAGAGGCAATACCAGGTACAAAGGCTCTGAAGTGAAAATAGGCTTAGAAAGTTCAAGATCAGCCAGAAGGCCAGCATAGCTGAAGCAGAGTGAATGAGGGAAAGGGTACTAGGCAATAAAGTCAGTGAAGTCATCTGAAAAGGACCCTGACTGGTATGCCACAGTGTCGTCTCAGGATTTGAGCCATGGGGTCTGCTGTCCTGAACAGAAGGAAGGAAGTCCTATGGAATTCCCCTGAGGTAATACAGGTTGCTGATGCCCAGAAAACAATGTAGTAAGTAGAAATAATGTAGGAAACAGAAATAAAGTTGTCAGAACTAGCTAATTCAGAGAGGAGTCTCAAACCATAGCCCCACAAGCCCTTCTACTTTTTCTATTTCTCCCTCTTTCTTAAAACCATAGTCTGTGGAAGGTGGAAGGAACCACACAGACCTCCTGGTTGATTCTTTTCATTTTCCTAAGGGGAAACTGAGGTCCACAGCAGGCAAGAGCTTTGCTAAAGGTTATCCAGCTCACTAATGACACAAACTGGAACTAGAAACCAGGCTCTCCCGAATCCTAACCCATAACTTTTCCAACCACATCATGATATCTCTGTTGTCACCCCACATCCATGTTTCTCGTGTGTATGTCCCTCATGATACCCTTCCCTTCTTATTTGTGTAGGAAGGAAGGAAGGGAAGGAGGGAGGAGAAAAGAAAAGATAAGAAAAGAAAAGGAAAGAAAAGAAAAGAAAAGAAAAAGACAAGACAAGACAAGACAAAACTACCTACATTTCATTGCTTTTTACTTCTGCATAGCTCTTGTTTTCTCCCCAGTATCAGTATCTCTCACTTGGCCTCAGAAAATCATTATCTCAGTTCCCCATGGTAAACCTTTTGTTATTCCCATTATGAAAAATGTAATACCATGCAAAATGAGCCAATTTGTGTGTTCTTTCTAGCCTATATGCACACAATCTTAATAATTCTTTATAATGAAAAAAGTAATGCCCAATTGTGAAACATAACAAAAGAAATAAAGAAAATAACAAAGAAGGAAAAGAATGTTAATGGTGTAAAGTAAATAAGAAACGACCTTGTCAAATTGTTTTCATTCTAACCCTAGCAGGCTTCTTGTTATTCTCAATTCACACAGCACTTTTTGGATAATAATACTTTTGTCTCAATGTCTGATTTACTTTTTACTTTGGAAAAGCTCTTATAAATAATATACATATCATAGAGAAATTTTACTGGATAAAATATTGGTCATTTCCTTAGAAGGATCCCACTTATAGAGAAATCCTTAGCTATGTTAATGAAATGTACTTACAA
>NW_012136858.1:4521816-4523168 GCF_000956105.1 Propithecus coquereli | reverse complement strand
ATGGGAGAAAATATTCACATACTACACATCCAATAAAGAGCTGATAACTAGAATCTATATAGAACTCAGGAAAATCAGCAATAAAAAAAATCAAACAACCACATTAAAAAGTGGGAAAAGGACATGAACAGAAATTTCTCAAAAGAAGACAGACTAATGGACAACAAACATATGAAAAAATGCTCAACATCTCTAATCAACAGGGAAATGCAAATCAAAACCACAATGAGACATCACTTAACTCCAGTGAGAATGGCTTTTAGCAAAGTCCCAAAACAACAAATCTTGGCATGCATGTGGAGAGATAGGAACACTCTATCTGCCCAAAGGAAAAAAAGACATTCTATAAAAAAGACATCTGCATTCCAATGTTTATAGCATCACAATTCACAACTCAAAGATGTGGAAACAACCCAAGTGCCCATCAATACATGAGTGGATTAATAAAATGTGGTACATGTATGTCATGGAGTACTACTCAGCCACAAAAAAACAATGGTGATCTAACACCTCTTGTATTATCCTGGATAGTGCTGGAACCCATTCTACAAAGTGAAGTATTACAAGAATGGAAAAACAAGCACCACATCTACTCACCATCAAATTGGTATTAATTCATCAACACTTACGTGCACATAAGTAGTAATATTCATCGGGTATTGGGCAGGTGGGATGGGGGAGGAGGCTATGGGTATATTCCCACCTAATGGGTGCAGTACACACCATCTGGGAGATGGACACACTTTAAGCTGACTTGGGCGGGGCAAAGGCAATATATGCAACCTAAACATTTATACCCCTATAACATGCTGAAATAAAAAAATAAATAAAAATCATTGACTTATAACAAACAAAAATCAATCAGGCACTGCATATAAGTTAAACAATTTAGCCTTTTGTTTCTCAGTTTTTAAAACCAAATATTGGTAATAATTGCAGAAAGTTCTTAGAGCCTCAAATGCTCTACACAATACTGCATGTACATTTTATACCTCCTTGCATAGATAAATGTTGCCAGGTTTGTCCACAAAATGGTGCAGATAATCAGAAAGTCAATATAAGTGCAGGCCTGGTAAACAAAGTGATTATTATCTGTCTTTTCAGAAAAAAGTTACATCATCCCTGTGCTGGAGGCAATTTCCAAATAGCTAACGTGAACACATTTTCAACATGGTACTATGGATCACTTCTGTTGCCACAGCCAATACTCATATTATGTTTATCATACTATATATCTGCATTTCCTTTAGCAGCCATTGCTTATGTAGGGGAATTCTCTCATCCAACTTATAGCATACTATTACTACAAAATAACCATAAAGAACAAGATCAACTTGTATAAAACTAATGTT
>NW_012136858.1:4434889-4521111 GCF_000956105.1 Propithecus coquereli | reverse complement strand
GATTATGGTTTGGGGATGACCAGAAACCTTATACTGAGTCAGCAAATATTTCTGACTAGATTGTCATAGAGTTCATCACTGAAATGACTTACAAGGCAATATCAATTCAAAGACAAAGTCACATAAAAGTTGAAGAAATTGTTTTCTTGATTCAGAAGGACCCAAGGGAGTTTATTAAGGTTAAAGACTTGCTTTCTATGAACACAGAATTGAGATGAACTAGAAAAGCCAAAGAAGCAAACTATGGATCTTGACACTTTTTGTACTTTCTGAAATTTTGTTATCTTCTGGAAAAACTATATATTAATAGTAACTGTATATTTTCTAAAGTAAGGTCCTGATCTCTAGCCATATAAATAAAAGATGGAGAAACACAAAGTTTTCAGCCTTTATTTTCATACCTTCAATTTTAAAGTGATCTTTGAGCCTTTAATTGCCTGCCTTTATGTGACTATATTTGAATTACTTATTGAGTTTCAATGATTACACAAAAGTTAAAGTACCTTGGAAACCATGCAGCATCTTCTGACTTTTGACTGTCTAAAGGATGACATAGTATTCATGTGTTAGGTATATTTGTGCCACTGTAAGCTATACTGTAGCTATTCAACATTTGAAATCTAAATGGCATCTTTGGCTCTATGATAGCTGGACCTTGTACTTCATGTATTCTGAAATTTTTAGACAACAGCTGTCTGAAAGGTTATTAAAGGTGGTGAACTGGTTTGTATTTCTTCTAAGGAGATGATATAGGAAGAATGTCTTAAAAGATAATTTGTTTTAATATTCTTTTCTTCAGATAACAAGAGTCATTTTTTTTTTGGAGAAACAAAAAGTTTCATGTGAATGTTTCCATGTCAGAAGGCTTTTATGATTTAAAACCTTTTCAGTTTATAACATACTATTTTTTAAGTTTTAGGAGAACTCATTTTGTCCAATCAGATTAAAGCTTCTAAAAATAAATGCTTTCAGTAGCAGGAATGGCATTCCTTAAAAAGCTGATAGCAGGATAAACATTTGTGGCAAGTACTGGTAAGTACTTGTTCATTGTGGAAACGTGTACTTGAGTAAAACAATATGTGGCTATGGAAACCACTTTTGTAATTCAAGATATACAGGTTTTGTTTGTATTCAGCTTATTGTATTAACTTAATATTGCCCTTAGCTCAAAATAAGGATAGATTTGCATTAAATAGATCACTGAATGTTACTTTGTGAAACTGAACCTTTTGTGTGCTGTTTATAACCATTATCTATAAATAAGTACTTGAGAAAATATTACTTTCTTAACCTATAAGCAATAAAGTCTGAAAAATTAAACATTAAAAAATCATATTGAAGAATGTAGAAAACTCTAAAAATCACATCATTGAAAGAAAAACAATAGATTTCTGATACAACAATGGTAATCTGAAAATAAGTTGCTAAATGTTGAATTTGAAAAATTACAAACATTTATTCCTATTATGTGTTAAGCACCATATTAAATACTCATAAGTACACAAATAGATAGGTACAAATAAGATAACCAAAGAATAGAAAGGTAAGCAAATCACCCAAGTATATACAACTACAATATGGGGAGGAATCATGGTTCTACCCCAAACCATCTCAGTCCAGGGCCCAGCTCTTAACCATTACACTGCATTGCCTAACATGTAACCAGGAATGGTATTGGTGAGGGTTTATCAGTACAGTGTAACAGAATCACATTTACTAGAAGAGAAAGAAGTACATTTGAATTCTCAGACATCTATAGCCTAATTAAATGCTTTCGGGACTATTTTAAATGGCAAAATAATTATACTTCATAAGAAATATCAAGTATTATTATTGTATTTCAACTAACAAATTTTTATTCATAAATGTAACATTCATCCTGTTTTAATTTTACCCATACTGCTGTTTAAGCATTTCCCTCTCCTCTTACTTCATTCTCTCAAACAATATTATCTATAATATCTAATAGGTTTCCTGTCCACCTCACAGAGTTTTTTCTCCCTTGCTTGTTAGTACTGTTTTAGGAATCAAATATAAAAATGTAGTCGTTAAAGTCTTTTTAGATTTGTGCAACAGCAACAAGAAACAGAACTAAATTTGCATATGTTCTCCAAAGTGAAAGTTGCATTTGACATATAACACTTATTAAAGCCTATAATTAAAGATTCTCTAGATACCCTCCCCCAAGCTATGTTTATAGGGTCCATTCACAGAGTAGGTGCACAGAGCTTCTTGATTTTTTCTGATAATGTCCTACTCAGCGGTCCCCAACCTTTTTGACACCAGGGATCGGTTTTGTGGAAGACAGTTTTTCCACGGATCGGGAGCGGGCAGGTTGCGGGGCGGGGGTGAGTTGCCGTCCGGGTTCCACCTTAGATCACGAGGCATTGGATTCTCAGGGGGAGCAAGCAACCTGGATCCCTCAAGATGCAGAGTTTGCAGTGGGGTTCATGCTCCTATGAGGGTCTGATACCGCAGCTGATCTGAAGGGGGCGGGACTCGGGTGCTGATGCAAGCGATGGGGAGCAGCTGTGGGTGCAAGTGGGGCTTCACCCCCTCACTTCCACTTTGCTGGCCTCCTGCTGTGCGGTGCAGCCTGGGGGTTGAGGACCGCAGTCCTAGAGCAATCATCCTGTTTACGTTTTACTAAATGTAAAACATGTAGATTTCACAACATGTGGAGTTTTTAGTTATAATATTCACAAGCAGTTATAATTTAACAACAGTCAAATGGTTGGGGAAAGCATGTAATCCCAGCATGTTTCTTTGTCTCCTTTCCTCTACTTTCCCTCCACTCCTCTTAAAAAATATTTATAAGTTCCTCATACTTTCTGCCATGGACAATTTTCAACAAGTCTAGTCAAACTCACAGAAGCAGAGAATGGAATGGTATTTTCTAGGGACTAGAGGAAAGGGGAGTTGCTATTCAATAGCTGTAAAGTTTCAGTTAGGTAAGATCTGCTAAGATCTGTTGTCCAACATAGTTAGCAATACTGTATTGTTACTATAATTGACAATACTGTATTGTAAGCTCAAAAATGTGTTAAGAAGGTAGATCTCATGTTTAATGTTCTTACTACTATGAAAATAATAAGATAAAATGAAATAAAATAAGTACAAATTCCATCTAACTGATTGTTTTTACTTGCATTATCAGGAAATATCAAGAAGCCCTGTTGCCTCATCTGTAAATGAGCCCTGCAAGCAGAGCTTGGGGGGAAAGAAGTCTTGACTTATGGGTTTTAAGAAATGTTCTGTTAAACGCAACTTTTACTTGCACAATAAGAATAAGTGCCTTTCTCTCTTTGGTGACTGGCTTGTATTTCAAAAGCCCACAGAGGATGGAATTTTGTTTTCTCAACTAAGACAGTCAACAAGACTGTAATCATTGCTCCCTTTTATTTTCCCAAATATTTGAATTTGTTCACAAAAGCACATAAAATCCTGAACAAAACAAAATAAAATAACTCACTAACTTACCCAGGCTATAATTGGATATTTCAATATTTACATAAACTGAATGTGACTTTGGCAAGATAGAATTCTTTAAATCAAAATAATTTGACTTTAAAAAGAACATTCATAGATTTCAATATAGGAAAAAGTCTTCACTAAATATAAATTGACATATTTTATAACCTAGAGACAATATTGATTAAATCAATATCCATTCTGTAATGATCAATCTTAACTGTCACTAAGATAGATGGGTAAGTTTTGGATAGTTAAAAAACAAAACAACAAAAAGAAAGACTCTTTGAGCAACAAAAAGAAAGCCAAGAAAACTCATCCTTACTCTGACTAAAGTCAGTATGAAATAGCCATGAAGAGTGCTAAGACAAGAAAGTTAACCTTCTCAATAACATGAACAGCAAGGAGCTTGGAGATGAGACATTGTCTGGAAAAATAAAAGCTCTTCAGCTTCCTCCCCTACCAAAATGAAATCAGAGCTATTCTGCTAAGGCCCTAACAATGATGGTGATCGTAATCATAAACATCATCATCATCAATTTAGTGAGTGCCACACACTGTTGTTCTACCTTATTTTCATAGTGGAGACCACAAATCACCCCATTTTACAGACATGGAAACCAAGGCACAGTGAAGCTAACCAACTTCCTTAGAGACACAGATGCTTTAGTAGTTGCAAAGCCAGGATTAGAACCCATGCAGTCTGGCTACAGAGCCCACATTCATCACTTCTACGTTCTACTCACTGTCTCTCTCTAGCTGTGAGAGGTGGAATGCCAATGAGAATTTAAGACTAAGTTAGTTCGTTTAATATGATTCATAACTGGAAGCTGTGAGAGATAATATATAATGAATGACATCTCTTGAACATCCTTACAGTATGTGTGACACTTTCCCAAGGTTTTTTCTTATAATATGACCTCAGAATGCAGATGACAAAAGGGAATGTGAGGTTCTACTCCTGTGGACCCATGTGCATTTCAAAATAAATTGATTATAAAATCCTCTTAGTATCTGAGTAGTTACATAAGGCTGATAACCACAAGTCAATGCTAAAGGAACATCTACCCAAAAGGATGATTTGGTTTTGAATAGCTGATTTAAAGTCCTTCCTTTGGACGGCAATTAGATAGTAGGCTAGTTGTGAGGACAACCCCTAGTTTGTTACAATGAAGTCATGCCATCAGGATGTTTACCTCTTTATTCTCTATAGCTAGGTAAGGAGAGAGGGCAGACCAAGTGCACACAAAAGTAGTATCACACCATTAAGACACAAGTTAAGAAGACGGGTCAGAACACATCCTATTCTATCCCTCAAGAAATTAGTATTCATTCATACAAAAGGAAGTTCCACCGACAATCATACTATCAGGTACCAAAGAAATAAATAACTATAAAATCGATTTCTACCAATATATTTTCATTGAAATCAAAACCCAACTTTCTCATTTCTATTTTAATTCCTGGCCCTACCAATGCAATATAAACTGAGCGGTTATTGAGGTTGCCTCCTTACTTGGAGACCTGGTTCTACCTGGTTTAGCCACATAATATTTAAAGAGATCACATTATATGGAAAAGGCCAGATCTTCTGAAATTAACTCACCAAAATGATGTGAAGGAAGACCTCGTACTGTCGCACATTATATAGCGCTTCTTTTAACATATACTGCTTAAGTTCACTACTCATGAGTGGGTTCCTTGCTGCTTTCTCAAGGATGGCTGTGTAGCAGTAGGCCAGGTTCTGGGCGGTCTCAAGTTGGGAATCAATATGCTGAGTGGTGGCTGGGACTGCTTCATGTAGAATAGCTGGCACTGTTTTTAATGGTATAAGAAGGCAGACATAAAAGAGTTTAAAAAAAGAATTAAGGAGAAAAAGCCTAGAAGGTAGTCACATTTTAAGCCTTAAGTTAGGTTTTTTCCCCCAATCTAACTAATAATAATGAGGCATGTGTTCATGGGTCCCACACCATGAAGAAAAGAATCCAAACAAAATCTTCCAAACAAAAGACATTGTTAGAATGATAACCGAAAGTTAGAACAGATTAGCTTTTGCCAATAAAACATAGAATAGTTTAAAAAATAAATAGACTTTGGTATTACATGTTGTTGATCATGTGCCTCTATAAAAGCCACTATCCCTCCTCCCTCCTTCTGTGTATCTTCTTTTCTATTTGAAAAAAAAAAAAAAGCATTGCTTCTTAAGCAACTCATCTGGATGCTGAAAAATAACAGAACAGTCTAGCAAGGGAAGGAAATTTATGAAAATGGGAATTGACTTTTTAGAACAGCTTTTAAAATAAAACAAATTACCCTATTGTCCTAGATTATTGATCTGGTGACAGACATTAACACTTTATCAGTGGGCCTATAGTAGTATCAAATTCATAAGGAAATCACTTCTATTGGCAGATCCTTATTATTTCATAAGTATTTCAAACTTATGGGTAAAGAATGCATTAATTATATAACAACATAGTAGATGCTCCTGAATTTAGAGATTTGTGCCAACAATTGTTTTCATTTCAGGGTCATTTTTATTTTTTAAATCACTGAATTTTATTCCATTTGGTAATTTGATTTGGAGTAAAAAATGCAAAGCCCCACTCAATTGGGGAGACCACCCTCTAGGCAAGCCCCCTCATTCCATTTACTGAGTCAGTTTCTCATTCTAGCTTCATGGTACATACAATTTAAAATCTTGTCCCGGCTGGGCGCAGTGGCTCACGCCTGTAATCCTAGCACTCTGGGAGGCTGAGGCAGTAGGATCACTCAAGGTCAGGAGTTTGAGACCAGCCTGAGCAAGAGTGAGACCCTGTCTCTACTAAAAATAGAAAGAAATTAGCTGGACAACTAAAAATATATAGAAAAAATTAGCCAGGCATGGTGGTGCATGCCTGTAGTCCCAGCTACTCGGGAGGCTGAGGCAGGAGGATTGCTTGAGCCCAGGAGTTTGAGGTTGCTGTGAGCTAGGCTGACGCCACAGCACTCTAGCCCAGGCAACAGAGCAAGACTCTGTCTCAAAAAATAAATAAATAAATAAATAAATAAAATCTTGTCCCTGCAAAAGTAAAATTTACTACACATTATGAATAGCAGTTATTCCTCAGGAAGAATCAAAATTGTAAATCTTAAATCTCAGAATGCCAGTGGTGTGTTATTATTTTCTTCACTGTGCAAGCTGAATTTCAACGTACATAACCTTCAGAATTAACCTAATGGTATACCCACAATCATCAATGCCTTCTCCTCCTTTTCCACAGTCTCTGTTAAATAAACGAATTCCAGTAACAATCATGGCAAGTTCTTTCAGCTGGCGTTCTTTGTCCTTTTTAGAAAGAGTTAGAAATGTCCCAAGCTCAGCCTGAGGAAAAACACTGTGTAGGGCAGCTAAAATAAACCACAAAAAGGGAAACAAAATGATATCTTAAGATATCAGAACTTAAAGTACAAGTCTCTTTCTTTCTTTTAGCAGAAAGTTAAAGAACTTGTCTTTCTAGGGTAATTTATATGATTCTTTAAATTTCTGATACTGGATTACAAAATACATAGCAAAATTTATCATACATTAAAGCTGAGCTACTGAAAATAATGTCATTGCCTCACGTCCATTTTTAATAATTAAGTCTCCATCAGTAATTTTTTTGTCAGTGGGCATTAAAATAAGCTTTCTACTTAGGGCTCTGAGTAGAAAAATAGACGCTTTAAAATAATTATGGAAGAAAGCTATAAGAAGGCTAGACATCTTGCTTATTCCTCATTTTAAGGTATGAAAATGAGGATAAAAATGTCCTTTTCCATCATCCATTTTAGGTGACAGACTCAATTCCTTTTATCAACATGAAATATCCCTTTCCAGCTGTCCCATTTACCCAAGCAGCCTGGAGCCCTCAGTCATACTACCAATGTTTCTCTAATGAGGTGTAATGGGTCCTTAGATATGTGTAGCTCTAAGAAAATTAGCAATATTTCACCTTCTAGAGGTATTACTTGCATTTTAGAATTGACGCACAGTGTAAAAGGAGTCTGGGTAAGTTTTAACCTCTTGCGCTTTTTTTTTTTTTTTAGATAAGAGGGGAACTTCAATCTTTAACACTTCTAATTTGACATATTTAATAAAATACATGATCATACATGATCATTGTACCATACATGATCATATATTTTTACCTATGGAATGGAAATTGTTTATGTTTTTTACCTGTTGCTTCTCTGACAATCTTGATGTCTGTCGGGGATCCCAGACCAGAGCGGAGTAACACATAGCTGACGATCTTCCGGTAGAGGCTTTCCAATTCTTCCTTAGTACATGCTCTGTTATCTGTAATTTCTCTGCTGACAGAGCCTATTCTAGAATCTAGGACCCGGTGATGTTCCTCAAGAAATTCGTCTAAAATTGGCAAATAACAATGTTCCATATATTTGATATTTAGAAATCTTCTCACATAAGGACCAGAGAAAAACTGGCGTGGGTGCGGCAATTCTACTGCATGAAAACAAGTACTTTCAGAAGATAAAATAATGAAATAAAAAACAGCGGCCAGCAAGTAACCTCAAGCCAAAAATCCAGTGGGAAAGATTTATTACAGTGATTTAAATGGACTACTACATCAAAATACCTAAGACTTTAAACAGCCAACCCAAACAGCAAATATCAGAACGGGCTAAAACCTCCCAGTTAAGCAGAAAGTAGAAAAGACTATTTCTACAACATATATATATATAATATTATATGTGAACATATACATGTAATATATATTTATACTGTATATATATTTATACTGTATGTAAGCACTTGTAGTATACTATATGTAAGCATATATAGTACTACAAATATATATGTGGTGTATATATTCCTCTTCAATTATTTGTATTTCTATTTTGGTTCTAGATAAATTTCCTCTGAATAGCATTACTGATAATATGATGTTGCCTCAAGAAATTTATCCCTCCTCCCTCTTCCTGTGACATGCTAAGGTATAGGCTTAATTGTGGCAGGAGACTATCTTTACTAGCAGTATAACTCTTGCAACTGATTCAATAAGATACTCTATAATACTATTACAACTATACAATAATTAATATCAACCATGCACAGTTCATACCTATAATCTTACCACAAAAGCAACTGAGAACATTTTGCAAATTAAAAAAAAGAAATTAAATATCATCAATTCCATGACTATTTCATTACTTTAAAATTTTATTATTAACCAAAAAATCTATATCATTTTACATATATAGCATAACTGTAGCACTAATATACAGAAAAAAAAGACAAAGAATATCATCAAATTGTTAATGATGACCGCATTATAGCAGGAGCAGTCTATAGAGGAATTTCTTTTTCTTTTTCTCTTGTTTCCAACTTGTCTTTAATATATGCATTAAATTGTTTATATAATGAAATATATTCTAAACTTAAATTTCCCATAATTCATTTCATTTTGGGGTAGTTACATAATTTAGGTAAGTATTATGAGATAATACAAACCAAGAACAAGAAAAATCTACAAATTAAAAACTTTCGACTTCAATAGGCTAGTTGTTTTAATTTCTAATTATTATGTTTTAGTGCCATAAAGGTTAAAAACACAATAGATTTAGAAATGATAATTATTATGAGCATAATAATTTGAATTGACTTTTAATATTCACGAAGCTATTGGTGTTCTTCTCATTTAGCCTTTCCAACATTATTACATTCTTTAAAGATAGAAAACAAAAGATTTTGTTTTCTTTCAAAATCTTTCATTGACAAAAAAATTGTTAAATTCACCAAACAATTAAGTTGTCAACCAAATGATGCCCTTCTTATCTGAAATACAATAAAAAATCTTTCTGGAAAAGTATTAAAATAGGTAGATGTATGTTACCTCGACGTGTATAATTCAAATCAAAGTAGACTTGCATCTTAATGGTGTCCAGGGATGGATTTTTACTATCCAATAGCCGAGTCACACAAAGCTAGAAAAGAATGGCCCGTGAATGCTTCTAGTTACATTTTCTAAAACACTCAAGAATTCTCTAAAGTTATTCTCAAAAATAAAGGGAAACATGAAAGAAATGGTTCCTGATATTTATCCACCAATAACCCCTTTTATTATTATTTTTTCTTTTTGAGAACTTCAGGCTTTATACTTTATCTGATCAACAACATTTATTAAGTAATAAGTTGGGCTGGGTGCAATGGCTCATGCCTGTAAACCCAGCACTTTGAGAGGCCGAGGCAGAAGGATTGCTTGAGACCAGGAGTTCAAGACCAGCCTGGGCAACATAACAAGACCCCATCTTTACTAAAAATAAGAAAAATTAGCTAGGTGCGGTGGTGTGCTTCTGTAGTCCCAGTAACTTGGGAGGCTGAGGCAGGAGGATCCCTTGAACCCAGGAGTTCAAGGTTATAGTGTGCTATGATCCCACCACTGCATCCCAGCCTGGGCAACAGAGCCAGATCCTATCTCAAAAAAAAAAAAAAAAAGTAGTAAGTTATTACCCTATTTCCCTTTCGTTAACCATATTACCATACCCAGGTAGCTAATAGTCTAGTAGGTGAAGGCAAGAAATCTGATGTTTTTGTTAGTCTGTGCAGTCTAAATGTAAATATATGTTGCACAAAGCCTATATTCCAGTCTAGAACTCTCGAGTTCCTCATTACTATTTATTTGAGCCATGACAACATCACTACTTTGCTGATGCTGGAGGTCACGTGATTTTATAAAAAGCTGCTGCAGCTAGCTTTCTCTTCTCATAAAATTTCTCTGGCTCTGCTGCCTGTTTCAAAATTTCTTCTTCTGGTCTGTTTTCTCCCTTCCCTCCCCCCAATGGGTGGCTCATTCCTCTCTCTGACTTGCCTCTTTAGATTAAATGATAAACCTGAATTTTTCTTTCCTTCTCTCTTCCGACCACCCCACTTCCTTCAGTTCTCACCCCTTAGGCTTTATATACTGCACCTGGCAGGCACATGGCAGCATTGCCCTCAACCCATCTCCCTGTGCGCCAGGCCTGCTTTCCTCCGAGGAGGCAGGGGAGAATGCAATACTGAGGATTGGACACTCTGTTTTTGTGGAAGCCTGTGCACCTGGATCCCTCCAGGTAGACAAGTACTGTTCTAAGAGCAGATCTTAAAAAAAAAAAATTAGCTCATCCACATGATTTTTAGTTGAGGAAAAAATGAAACAATTTTTGGCACTTGAATTATGTTAATACATGGATAGTTCATATACCTGTCATATTAAAAGTATATTGAGCTTGATTCTTTCCAACTTAGTTGAGTGGGGGTGGGGGAGAAAAACTCTTCTTGAGCCACAGAAAAGAGAAAATCTTATTTTCTGCCCTTTCTTGATTCTCTTCCATGGCTTTCCAATAACATTTCTAACTGTCACAGTCATTTCCCCTATTGCTAAGAACAGGCTTTATATCACATTCTAAATCAGCCCAGAAAGACCCAGCTCTAGGGTATCCTGTGGAATCAGGAAATGTCCACTACAGAAACATCCTGACAACATATTCCCCGGTCCAGGCTGGGAGTGATAAAACTTCTCCCTGCCACTTTCATGAGTCCACAAAATGTCAATATACAAGTCTGCCATGCTTCAAGTCCTTTATGTGAAAGAGAGAATTAAATTCATTAAGCCCAGGATAATAAGTAATAATGCTGAATTTTTAGGAAATATAGCCATTTACAGAGGCTCACACCTACAATCTCAGCACTTTGGAAGGATCGCTTAAGGCCAGAAGTTTGAGATCAGCTACAAAATAAAAATTGTTTTTTTTAAATTAGCCAGGCGTGGTGGCTCATGCCTATGGTCCCAGCTACTCAAGAGGTTGAGGAAGGAGGATTGCTTGAGCCCAAGAGTTGGAGGTTACAGTGAGCTATGATCATGCCATTGCACTCTAGCCTATGTAAAAGAGTGAGACCCTGTCTCTTAAAAAAAAAATACAGATTAAGCAACTAAATTCAGTGAGTCAAATTTAAAACACATGACCCGCATTAAAGATGTCTAAAGTTCTTGCCTTTTTTAGTTCTTAAAACTGGTTTTCAGGAACATCTACTTGATTTATATCTACAAATCATTTTGCTTTGGTTGTACATTTTCCTTTAGAATTGAAAAACATAAATTATATTGAATCAATTATGTGAATCTTAATTTAGTACATTTAGTACTATTTAACTTTATAGTATATGACAAACCAGTTAATGTTCTCAATGTAAGACATTAATAATAAGCTATCACTAAAATACTATGGCAGATGCTACAACCTGCTCAGTATCCATGCCCATCTTTCCTTCCTAACAGAGCCCCAATTTGGATTGGAGCAAAGATTTGTTTATCTAGGAAAGAAAAAAAAATCAGTGTCCCTGGGTCACTTACAATATCATTCTGATCAATAAATGTAAGCAGATGGGAGGGATTCTGGGAAAACTAATATTTCCAGGATAGAAAGTGATAGACCCAACTGGCACACTTATTTTGCCCTTTGCCTTTTCCCCTTCTTTCTGCCTAGAGGTCAATTTTGTGATCATGAGATGAAAGTCATATGCCAAGGATGGTGGCCCAAGAAGGCAGGAAGAACAGCCTATGTATCTCCATATTTTGTTGTATAAGAAAAATAAATATCTCATTTGTTTGTACCACTATTTCGTGGGCTTTTATTTCTTGCTCTTGAAGGCAATAATGACTAATACAAACACTGTATTTAGAATTGAGAATAAATAATTGCAAATTTGAGGATTGTTGTATCATCACCTTAACAAGTTTCTGCACATCACTTTTTACGAGGGTTCTATCCATGTTAAAGCCATTACTTGGATCCAGGACGACAGCTTTCACCTAAGAGTAGGAAAAGAGTCCATTAAGTAATTTTATTTGATATTATTATAAAATTAGTTTGGTATGTTTCCATTTTTTAAATAACTACCCCTGATTACTCAGGGGTTGACTTTTCAGCTATTTTTCTTATTACCCAAATCATCAGCACCTTCATTAGAGTTGAAGAAAGAAAGCAATAAACATCAAACCTGAATATGGTGCTAGAAAAGTTATGGAGAAATAGGTTGAAAGCTATGGCTAGATTTTAGATTGGGAAACTATGGTATATTTTACTGTATTTTTATGGTGTATTGTTAACCAAAAGCAATAACAGAGAAACCACAGCAAAGAGTAATTTTTACAACAGCGAACAAAAATACGTATTAAAAATATTCCTACACAAGAGAACACTATTGATATTTCTAAAACTCATCAAGATCTTCTACATCAGTGTCTATAAATCTAGAACTGACATGCTCTATAAACTTTTAAAAACTATTTTTCACAAACTTGTCTGATGATCTCAGTGTTTTCAACTGAAAAGCATCTAGGAAAGCATTATAGCACCTTAAGGGGAAAACAGGCACCACAAAAATTTTTTAATAAAGCAGTAATTCATAAAAATATTCATTCTTACCATAAAAGCAATCAGCGTTTCAGAAATAATCTCTCCATGGGCTGCACATTCTTGTACTATTTCTCGAATGATATTCTTTATAACACTTTCTGCCTGAGTGGGAGGCATTCTGGCCAAATAAAACAATGATCGGTTTTTTAAAAATTGCATTTATACATTATTTTTCCTCTTTAGATTTATCCATTATAATATCTGTATTGAGTCACATCTATTAACTTATTAATATTTAATTATTACTATCTGGGACCCTTCTGGTTTTCATTACTTTTTTATTTTTAAAAATGAAGGACTTTATTGATAACAGAGCGATTGGGACTTCCAATGACTGAAACATTTCCCACTTAAATGATGGTGACCACCAAAAGTATATTTATATCATGATATTTTTAAATTAAAAAAAAGGCTAATCAGTATTGGAGGGGAGGTAGAATAAATGAGAAACCCAACCCCCTGTGTGTGTATGCAACAGAGAACAGCTTTAAAGAGGAAACGCTTATTCCTCCACATTCCCTGAATGACCTTTCATAACTGTAAGAGAATCCTGAAGAACAATTCATGCTCAGTTCGTCTGAACTCTCTTTTCTGCACATCCAAGTTGGAGTTAACTCTTGATAAAAACATAAATGCAAAAAATCAAAACATATTATGAGAGTTATGCATCGTGGAGAAAAACGAACTTCTGGTTATTAATTCCATTTACTATAAACCAGGAAAAAGTGGTAGATTTTAATGGAGTCTCCTTATTTTTCTGAGTATCAATAACTAAGCACAGGGGAACCTGGCATGTAGAGTATAACAAAGGTAACACCAGATAGATGAAGTTAATTCTCCGTATTATCAGCGTTCAGGTAAGGTAGCGTTTGGCATTTTGTCCACTAAAATCAGATTGCTTGGATTCATCGGGACCCCACCACTGTCTAGCTGTGCGACCTTGGCACTTGCTTCACCTCTTTAACAAGGCAGCTTCCTCATCCGAAAAATAATGGTTACTATCACTACCTCTTCCCAGAGTTGTGGTGGGGGCTAAATGAGTTCTATATATTTCGAAGTTAGAATAGTGCGTAGCGTAAAGCAAGCGCTTAAACCCAGCACTCAAGCAATGCTCCTGGGGCCTGTGTGCGCGTGCGCGCGCGCTGTAGGGCCAAAAGCTTGACGTTGCTAAGGACGCTCCTCGGTGCCCTTTCCCAGACCCCACTCGCCAACCGCTAAATCTGGGGGTGCGAGCGTGGCCCAGCACAGGCGGGAAGGCTCAGGCGCCGAAGCAGTGCGCGTTAGAGGGCTGACCTGCGAACCCGGGCGCCTCTGGCCGGAACTGCCCGCTGTTTCCGCTCAGCGGCGGCGTAGCAGGAGGGGTAGTGACTGAGAGTTAAGTCTCAGCTAGGCTGGACAGGATCCTCCAGCGGCCCAGCCTCGGCTCGCCGCCTGGCGAGGCACAATTCTGGTTCAAGGGCGCGGAGCCACAGTGGACTGACCTTGGCTGGAATCCAGAGCAAGAACCGTGTCTATCCCTCTCTGTCCTGAGGCCCTCACTGCGGCCTTTAGGGCGTCCTCTGCAACTGCCGCGTAACCATGGAGATTGAACGCTCAGGACCTAGGGGCGGGGCCGCGGCGGGGGAGGCGGGGCCGCGCACTAGCTTGAGAGTCTTTCTCCAAAAGACAGACGGGAAGACCTTTAAAAACAGAAAAAAATAGAAGGACCAGAATCCCAGGCAGAGAAAGGCACGTTCACGACACCTCAGTGGTTAAGATTGCTAAAAAACAAGATTTCTTAAACAAGGATGTTAATTTGCTAACGTGGAAACATATAGGGCGGTTTTAAGAAGAGGTAGGGGAAAGGGAGGAGCCAGTTCCAGAGGATGGGAAAACTGAGGGGTGCAAATGGAGTTCTTGTAAAAATGTCTAGTTTTTTTTAAAAAAAGTAAAAAGGATTGCAGTTTTATTTCATGTCTTGTTCAAATGAAGTCTGTAACAAGATGCTCCAAGATACCGAAAGAGAAAACTCATTCAAGAAGCACATGATAAGGACCCATTCGTGTCTGGAGTTGGGATAATGAGGTTTTGTCCCTTAGTAATATTGCTGAGGCCCACCTTCAGACTTGAAAGTGTGAAACAGGATTAAACAGACCTCACAAGCACAGCATTAAACAACAAAATATTTTTTCTAAAGAGTGATTTTTCTCAAATTGCAAACAAATGTGCAGAATATGATTTGCTTAGGGCATTCCCAGAATACTAGGAAACGAATCAACATAAAAATTCAAGAATAAACAAATCATAATATAAAAGGATTTTATTTATTTTTCCCTTCTACAAAATTATAAGAACACACAATGAAAAAAAATGAATCAGTGAATTCTATTGTAAACATATCCAAACCTCTAAAACAGTGGTGGCAATAATGGTCTTTCTTTCTTAGAATTATAAACCAGGTACAATTTCATACACATACACGTGGTCCTAATGAGGAAAACAGGATCCAAAGCATAAAAACCTTTGCTATTACAGTATCCCTGGCAGTGATTCTCAACTTCAGAGAGTGAGGGACAACATATCAGCAGTATATTGGCTGTTCCCCAAAACGAACTCTGATATGCCCTACTGGTCTATTTTGTATATGTGAAAAATGTTACTCTGTAGCTTTTCTTAAAGGTGAATTTCTCCCTGTCTTTTGCCCACCCATCTCCCCAATCCTTAATGAATGACCAAGTCTTCATTAATGTCTCTTGAACCAATTCACTTTTTCCATTCCAACTTCTCCTGTATTCATTAAAGCAACTATCTTTTCTTGCCTAGATTACTGCTACAGCAAGCTAGTTGCGCTCCTTGCCTCCAGTCTCATATTCCTCCAATTCTTTCCTATGCCAAAATGATCTTTCAAAAATATAAATCTGATCATGTCATTTCTTTGCTGAATATCTTATGAAGGCTTCTCAATAGCTTTGGGGGTAAAATTCCTTGGCATGCAAGGCCCTTCATGATCATCAGATCTCAGCTCACCCATTCAACCTCAGCTCTCACAACTGCCTTCTTTTCCCCTCAGACCACACTCTTTCCATTCTCTGACCATTTAGAATTAACTTCCAGTGTTCTCTGGCCTCCAGATCTTTGCATAGAGGTTATTTCCTCTATTTGAATGTTCCTCTCCCTCTTCACCTGGTTAATTCTCCTGTGTCTTCAGAAGCCATATCCCCTATGAAACTCTCTTTGACCTGCAATACTGGGGTTAGGATCTTAAACTTATACCTCTATACAGTTCCAAACATTTTCACTGCCTCCAAAGGAAAACTCCATACTCATTAAGCAGTAACCCTCCATTCTCCTGTTCCCTCACAACTTTCACCTGACAAAGCTCTCACTATTCTATGGAGTCTATTTTCTTATCTGTGTGCCCCACTGGACCATAACTCCTTGAAGGCATGGGACATACCTTACTGAGTTTCCAGTACTTAAGAACAGAGCCTGGGATGTAATAGTCATAGCAGACTATTTGGATTAGGGAGGAAAGTATAGCAGTGAATGGGTCAAAAAAAAGGAGGGGGGGAGAGAAATTTTTAGATGTCTTTAAATTAATGTCTTTACTGAAGGGTTAGGATGATTTCAGAAGGAAATTACAATTTTGGAGGAAAGGGGGAGATTCCTCAAAGAACTAAAAGTACACCTACTATTCGATCCAGAATCTCACTATTGGGTATTTACCCAAAGGAAAAAAAGACTTTTCAACAAAAAGACACCTGTACTCAAATGTTTATTGCAGCACAATTTACAATTGCAAAGATGTGGAATCAACCCAAGTGCCCATCAATTCATGAGTGGATTAATAAAATGTGGTATATGTATACCATGGAGACTACTCAGCCATAAAAAAGATGAACTAATACCTTTTGCAACAATGTGGATGGAACTGGAGACCATTCTCCTAAGTGAAGTGCCTCAAGGATGGAAAAACAAACACCACATGTACGCACTATTAAATTGGAACTAACTGATTAGCATAGAAGGAAGTAAAAGTCAGTGGAAATCAACCAGGGGGAAGGGGGGAGGAGGAAAGGAGCAAAAACCTACCTAACAGGTACTATGAACATTATTTGAGTGACGGACACACCTTTAGCCAGGACTCAAGCATTACAAAAGTGATCAGTGTAATCTAAAACATTTGTACTCCCTTAATATTTTGAAATTTAAAATAAATAAATAAATTTAAATTAGTTAAAATTAAATGAAATTCAAAATTCAATTCTTTAGTTGCACTAGCCAAATGTGGCTAGTGGCCACTCTATTGGACAGCAAAGATATAAAATATCTACATCATTGTACAAAGTTCTCTTGGATACTTCCCTCACCCCTGCTGCACCTGAACTCAAACTTCCAAATGACTCACTCTCACGTTTAAATGTTCTGTGCTTTCAGAACTCCCTTTAATTGGATTATTTACTTTGCCATCTGTGCTCTTCAAAACACAGCTCAAACGTCATCCTGTTCAGTGAAGACTTTCCCAACCAAACCTCCCACCCTCTTACAATTGGTCACTTTCTCATTCGGGTGCCCACTGCACTCTCAGCAGATTTCTACCATAGTGCCCCTCACATCCATATCACCGGATGGTGCTCATGTCTGTTTCCCTTTACTACAGTGTGGGCTTGGGGTGGGGGCAGGGACCCAGTCTTATTCATCTTTCTATCCCAGCTCCTATACTAATGCCTGACATATAGTACATGCTAATAACTGTTTTTGTGCATGAATAAATATTACCAATAAATATTCTAAGGTCAAGATTCTATCAGACTTCAGAAACAGAGAATACCCAATTTAAATTCCTCACCGAGAGGTAAAAACTTTGAAAAAGAAATATGTTTTTAGACAAATCATCAAAATATTGTATATCCTCTCTTAAATCACAGTCTCATGCTAAAGTTGTGCTCTATTTAAAACTAATCCACGAGAGGCACGACAGTTTGAGTGGATAATTGAGACAGTTTGACAGGTATAGTGAGGTGAGACGGCACACAGAAGCAATTCTGGCTTCAGCAATTATTAGATACACACCTACAATATTAAAAGCATAAAGATTTGGCTAGTCATTCAAATAGTAAATGTCTAGGTTTAAAAATCATTTATTGAGATACTTTCCATTATAAAAATAATACAGCCTCTTTATAAAAATTTGAGGGGAAAAAAGCCACCATCCATAATTCTATTAATAAAAGATTATATTGTTAACATGTTTGTGTAATTACTCATTCTATGTGTTGATTCGTGCTTGTTTTGCATTCTTATTATACCTTATGTTATTTTTTACACTCAACATTACAATACAGACATTTTCACATCTTATTATGAACTCTGTTTTTAATAGCTATGTAATATGTAATTGAGTGGATGTGTCATAATTTACTGAAGTATTCCTGTCATTGATTATTTAGCATGTTTGCAAGTTTTCACCATTATAAATAACACTGGAGTTATTTGAGTATAAAATTGTTTTGTATCGCATGTAATTTCTTCAGAGAAGATTTCCAGTTGTGAAACTTCTGAGTCTTTTCTTTTTAATCTGCCTCATTTGCTACTTTATTCCTAGTATCTAAAACAGTGCCCAGCACATGTAGGCATTTCATTAATATTTGTTGAATGAACATGCGATGTTAATTAAGTGGTGAAAAAGCTGGCTTGATATGAAGACACCAAAGGCATGTCATAGGCATGTCATATGACAGGTACCATCTATTCCCCATCCCCACACACATACAACGTCCCCCATCATCAACATCCTGCATCACAGAGACACACTTGTTATAATTGATGAACCTACATTGACATGCCATTATCACCTAAAGTTTTATAGTTTACATTAGGGTTCACTCTTGGTGCTGTGTAATCTGCAAGTTTGGACAAATGTATAATGACATGTATCCACCATTACAGCACCTTAAGAATAGTTTCACTGTTCTGAAAATCCTCTGTGCTCTGCCTATTATCCCTCCCCCGCCACTAACCCCTTATAACCACTGATCCTTTTACTATCTCCATAGTTTTGCCTTTTCCAGAATGTCATAAAGTTGAAATCATGCAGAATGTACCTTTTCAGATTGGCTTCATTCACTTAGCAATATACATTTAAGTTTCCTCCGTGTCTTTTTGTGGCTTGATAGCTCATTTCCATTTTTTTTTTTTTTTTTGAGATGGTCTCACTCTGTAGCCAAGGCTGGAGTGCAGTGGCATGATCATAGCTCACTGCAACCTTGGATTCCTGGGCTTAAGTGATCCTCCTGCCTCAGCCTTCCAAGAAACTAGGACTACAGGTGCATGCCACCATGTCTGGCTAATTTTTTTAGTTTTTGTAGCGACAAGGTTTCATTACATTGCCCAGGCTGGTCTTGAACTCCTGGGCTCAAGTGATCCTCCTGCCTTGGCCCCCCAAAGTGCTGGCATTACAGGTGTGAGCCACATTCCGTTTTATTGCAGAATAATATTTTATTGTATGTATGTACCACAGTGTGTTTACACATTTACCTATTGAAGAATATCTTGGTTCCTTCCCAGGTTAGGCAATTATGAATAAAGCTGCTACAAACAATTGTGTCCAGGGTTTTCTGTAGACCTGAGTTTTCAACTCATTTAGGTAAATACTGATGAGTGCAATTGTTGAATCATTTGGGAATACTATGTTTAGTTTTGTAGGAAACTGCCAAACTGCTTTCCAAAGGGGTTGTAAAATTTTGCATTCCCACCAGCAATGAAAAAGGAGTTCCAATTGCTCCATATCCTTGCCAGCATTCGGTGTTGTCAGTGTTTTGTTTTCAGCCATTCTAATAGGTGTGCAGCAGTATTTTATTGTTGTTTGATTTGCAATGTCCTAATGATATATGTGGTTGAGCATCTTTTCACATGCTTAATTACCATCTATGTATCATTTTTAGTGAGATGTCTGCTTAAACTTTTTGCTCGTTTTAAAAATTGGGTTGTTTGTTTCTTATTTGTGAGTTTTAAGTGTTCTTTGTATATTTTGGATAACACTCCTTTATCATATGTGTTTTGTAAAAATTTTCTCCAAATCTACGGCATGTCTTGTCATTCTCTTAACCAGGTCTTTCTTAGAGAAGAAATTTTTAATTTTAATGAAGTCCAGCCTATCAGTTTTTTCTTTCAGGGATCATGCTTTTGGTTTTCTATTAAAAAGTCATTGCCAAACCCAAGGTCATTTAGATCTTCTATGTTGTCTCCTAAAGGTTTTAGAATTTTGTGTTCTACATTTTGGTCCAGGATTATTTTGAGTTGATTTTTGTGATGGGTATAGGGTTTGTGTCTAAAATTTTTTCTTTTTTTGTTTCTGGATGTCCACTGTTCCAGCACCATTTGTGGAAAAATTATCCTTTCTCCTTTGAATTGCCTTTGCTCCTTTGTCAGAGGCAATTGACGACATCTGTGTGGGTCTATTTCTGGGCTCCTCTATTCTCTTCCATTAATTTATCTATTCTTTGGCCAATACCACACTGTCTTGTAACTTTGTAGTAAGTCTTCAAGTCAGGTTGTATCAGTCCTTACATTTACTTTTCATATCTTTTCTCTCTCCTCTGCTCTGATTAGAACTTCTGGCCCAATGTTGAATAGTAGTAGTGGTAACACTGAGCTCCATTAGCTTAAAAGAAATGTTTACATTATCCCTTTAAGTATGGTGTTTGCTGAAAATAAATGGCATTTTCCTGGTTAAGGAAGTTCCCTGCTATTTGCTTTATGGAAATTTTCATTTTAACAAGCATTCCAGGTTAGTTCAGGTGGTTTGTGGTACACACTTCACAAAAGTAATTAACATGGAAGAAATAACTACATCCAGCAAGTACTTCCCCATTTTTCAATATTATATACAAATTCTGTCTTTGATTCTGATGGACAATGATACATGTACACATTAGGCATTTAAAAAAATAGGTTAGCTCTGTTGGCAACTTAGTAATAAAAATGACTTGAAATATCAAAAATATGAGCCTAGTTTATTGAAACTTACAATTTTTTAACAATATAAAGTGTAACAGACTAATTTTTATGATCTGATCACAATTTAGTCAAGTGCGTTTAAATGAACTTATTAAGCAGAGATTAAAACCCAAATGAACACACTATACTAGATATTTATTTCTAAATGTATTTTATAGATACAAGAATTATAAGGAAGCTCTCAGTTTGTCATATTTTTTATAATCTATCAATTTAATAGCAACATATTATTGATTATTCAAAGCATCCCATCGCCCAACTCTTTATCTTCCTTTTACTTGATAATTACAATTTAGGAAATAGCTAAATAATTATTTTTCAGTAAATTTCATTCATTGAATATCCTCAGTATTTTACTATTAACATTTAATGTAATATGCTATCTTCCTACTAAATCAAAAGTTTTTGAAGCAGCTTTATTGAGATATAATTGACATACGATAAACTGCACATGTTTAAAGTGTACAATTTGATAAATATTGGCATATGTATACCCTCATGGAACCATCACCATAATAAAGATAATGAATATACCATCAGCCCCCTCAAATGGTTTCCCCTGTCCCAGTTTTATCTCTCCCTTTCATCCTTCTTCACAACCCCATCCTCTGCAACCACTCATCTGCTTTCTGTCTCAATAGTTTTTGTTTTTTAGAGTTTTAAATAAATGGAATCACAAAATATGTATTCTTTTTTGTCTAGCTTCTTTCAAAAAGCATAATTATTTTGAGATTCATCCATGTTATATATATCAATAAGAATACCAATAGAATAATTTCTATTTATTGCTGATTAGTATAGTCACGTGCAGCATAATGACCTCTTCATCAATGACAGACAACAGACCACATGTGTGATAGACCGCATATACGACAGTGGTCCCATAAAATTATAATGGAGATGAAAATTCCTTTTCTGTGTTTAGACATGTTTAGATACACAAATACCACTGTGTTACAATTGCCTACAGTATTCAGTATAGTAACATGCTCTACAGGTTTGTAGCCTAGAAGCAACAGGCGCTACCATATAGCCCAGGTGTTTGTATAATTACACTCTATGATGTTCACACAATGATGAAATTGCCTAATGGTACATTTCTCAGAAAGTTATCTCCATTTTTAAGAGACATATAACTGTATTTCATTTCATGGATACATGACAATTTCTTTATCACAAGATTTTAGGGTGATAAAAATAAAGTTCTTTGGCTCAAAAATCAGAAAGTAGAACATATTAGAAACTTCTTAACATCGAAGAAATTTCTGAGACAAAAAGGATATGAAGAATAAATTGTGGGAAGAGACTTGTTTGGATCGAAAGTAGGAAACTTCTAATGCAAACAAAGTCTGAAAGAAATAGAGAAGGCAGTGTAGAGTGGGGGATTTAGAAAAGCAAGAATAAAATGTGAACTGAGAATTTAGTCATTACAAGTTGGCAGCAGGTTTAACAGTGAATTTCAAAACATTTAAATTTAATAAAATCTAATTTATCAACCTTTTACTTTACGGGCAGTACATTTTGTGTCCTGTTTAAGAAACCTTTGCCTACTCCGAGGTCATAAAGATATTCTAAGTCACCTTCTAGAAGATTTATTGTTGTGCCTTTCACAAGTAGATCTATAATACATTTGGGACTTATTTTGATGTTTGGTGTGAAGTAGAAGTCAATATTCATTTTCTCCATATGGATATAAAGTTGGTCCACCACCATTTATTCAAGAGAGCATTCTTTTGTCATCACATTACAATATCTCCTTTATCATAAATCAAGTATGTGTAGTATGTTGGTCTGTTTGAATGCTCTATTCTGTTCTTTTAGTTCATTCTTTACATAAATGCCATACTGTATTAATAAATAATGTACTAATATATCCTTATAATCTTTATTATATATCTTTTTAATATTAAATTTTCCAACACATGAATATGGCATATCTTTTCATTACTCAGTTCTTTAATTTCTCTCAATAATGCTTTGTTGTTTTCTCTGTAAATGTATCACCCATCTTTGGTTAATTTGGGGACCACTGGAAAAATGCTGATGCTTAAGCCCTATCCCAGAGATTCTGAATCAATTTGTCTCATGTAGGTCCCAGACACTGGTATTTTTCCAAGATACCCAGGTGATTCTAATGTGTAGCCCCAGTTCAGAAACACTGCTGTGAGAACTTCTCTCAAAGTTCACATTAATCTAATCTTAATATTTTTGAGGTGTTGTCATTCACCCAGTGAAAATTTGTTGATATACATTATCATACAATCCTGGCTCCTTCTCATAAAGAAAAACTTGAAGTAGGTTGAGTAATGGCCACTTGAATATATCAAGTCCTTATCTCTGGAACCTGTTAAGAGAAGCATTTTTGCAGATGTGATCAAGTTAAGGATTTTGAGATGAAGAGATTACCCTGGATTATCTGGGTGGGCCCTGAATGCCTTTACCAGTGTCCTTATAAGAGAGAGGCAAAGGGAGATAAGGCAGACACAGAGAAGGAAATGAGAAGATAGAAGAGAGAGAGAGAGAGGGAGAGAGGGAGAGAGAGAGAGGGAGAGAGGGAGAGAGAGAGACGTGGCTACCAGCCAAGGAATGCCAACAGTTGCCAGAAGCTGGAAGAGGCAAGGAGCAGATTTTCCCTCAGAGCTTCCAGAGGGAACATGGCTCTGCTACAGCTTTTATTTTAGATGTCTGACCTCCAGAGCTATGAGAAAATATATTTCTGTTGTTCCACCTAGTTTTTGTTAATTTGTTACAGCGGCCTTAAGAAATCAGTATAAGACTTTTTCAAGTAACATGCCAATCTAACCCTACAAGTTAAATAAGCTAGAAAAAACACATATAAATAGCGTGATGTGATTAAGCACATACACGTTGGACACAAGCAGCCTTACTGGCTCTGTGATCTTGGGAAAGTTACTTAAACTCCATGAGCCTCACTTTTCTCATCTGTACAATGATACCTGCCAACCACGTGGTTCTTGCAGTGTTTTAATAATTTAATGTACAGAAAAGTCTTGGGAGATAACCTGGAAAAATGTTAGCACTCAAGAAATGCTACCACCTGTTGTAAGAAAAAAAATCTCATAAAGAGAGGAAAACTATGATACAGCAGGTAGGGCAGTTAATGTTTTTTGGTTTTGTTTGTTTAAGGAAAAGTATCTTTCTATTGAAAGCGGAAATTTTCAACCAGAGGTGCAAAAGCAAAGGCTGTGCGGCCCTGACACTGTTCCAATTTTTGTTTATATGGGCTTCTTTTTTTTTTTTTTTTTTTTTTGCAGAAAGGGTCATGGTTTCAACAAGTTCTCAAAGAGTTTTATGATTCAAGCAAAGGGGGTTAAGAACGATGAAAAATATCAAGAGGTTGAGAACAGGGTGTACTGCAGTGGTGAGAAACCGGTTCAACAGCCCTCAGGCCTGTGTTCTCCATCGTCTCATCAAAACAAACTTTACAATCATCCTGTTGTGCAGGGGGTCAAGGAGCACAGCAGAGCATGCTTCAGACTCATCCTACTTCCCCATAAACACATGCCGTAAGTAGAAAGAGAGGTGTTCTGTGTGAATGCAGCTTCCAGACAAGTTCCCATCCTCTCCTGTGTAGAACACTTGAGTGTGGCCAAGGGAATGACAGGCAATTCGTAGGGTGGTTTCAGGGGGTGGAACTGAGAGACCAAGTAACCCTTCTGGTTGCATTTTATAAAACCATAAAAGAGGAGTTTGAACCAGAGAAGCTCTAAGTAGCCTCCTAGTCCTGTAATCCCATTATTTTAAATCTTTGGTGGCCCAGATTTGCTCCCTTTGTGGACTTTCTCCAGCAGTTCCACAGAATGGAGGACTCTAGCAAAACTCAGACTGACATGGAGAAATGGGATGGGGCAATGGACCAAACCGGCCAGGATGGAGCTGAGTTTACCAACTACTGAATTTCGGGAGGTTCACTTGATGGAAAGAGAGACTAGTACTGCTACTTAGTTCTGATACCCACTGAGACGGAGCTGAGGTCAGTAGAGCCCAAATATTAAGGAGTGGTGAAATGAAAAATTTCCTGGTGGGTTATCTGTGCTATTACTAAAGTTGTACCCTGATTTTGGAGTAATTAGAAGTCCAAATTTGTGGTGTCTACACCATGTATGAGTGAGGTACTGTTAAAGATGAATGGTAATCTTTGTGAGAGAATTAGAGGGCTCTAAGGCTCTGAAAAGAACAACAATCAGACTGTCATCCTCAAGAGGTAAGCGTGGCTCCTAAGAAGGAAGAAATCTCCTTCTATTGCATGAATGTCATCTTTCATACAAAAATCTTCATGAAGAATTGCTTCTAAATTCAGCCTTAAGGATATACAATATGTGACAACTACTGAAACTACTTAAATGATTTCCTATAAAGACTACAGTGCCACTTTTCTTACATATATGTAAGGGAGCCACCTGCTGTCAAAATAGGATCCTACAGCTACACATTCTTCCACGTTTTTCCCCCCAACTATACAATGGCATGCACTTAGCCACAATGATCTAGACCAGAATTTTGCAGAATTCAAGAGGCCGACATAAAATAATTTTTTGAGGGGGATTAATCCACAGTATGCTCTTTTGTAATTCAGGTGATATTCATTAAGCATTTTACCTGCTTATTACACATGGCAGTTCTCAAAGAGAGTTCTGGTAATGCGGGAATTAGTAAGGCTGTCTGTAGTAACAAATGCTCCTGCCAATTTCCTTCTTAGTGTTTTTGGTAACGCTATTCCTTACTGAAGTTGTCTTTGCCTGTCCCTGTCCTACCCAACCTGTGAGCCCAGCTAAGTCTTACCTCCTCCACAAAGACTCTCCAGATCTCCAGCCCACGGTGGCCTCCCCTGCTTGGACCTCTGTTCCTCTGCTCTATCCTTGAGCACACTCCTGTGGGCACTTCCTCATGCATATGCTGCTGCATGGTGATATATACTCATAGCTAGCATTTACCATACACCAGCAGTGTTGTGAGCACTTTTATTTCATTGTATTAACTCGTTTAATTCTCATTTTAGTCCATGAACTGGTTACTATTATAGTCCCCGTTTTTCAAAAGAGGAGACTGAGGCCTAGAGAGGTTAAAAAAAAATAAACCCAAGGTCATCAGGGCTATTAAACAGTGGCACCAAGACTTAACCCCATGCATCTGCCTTTCCAACTTGTTTGTAAGCACCCAGCAGACAAGGACTATGTTGTAAAATTCCTTTTTGTTGTTGTTGTTGTTGTTTTTTATTATTATTTCAGGATATTATGAGGTTACAAACATTTTGGTTACGTTTTATGTCTTTGCCTCGCCCCAGCGAGGATTAGAGGCATGCCCTTCCCCTCTACAATGCTCACTGTGTCCTTTAGTTGGGAGTTTACCCCCACCCCAAACCCCTAATCCCTGGAGAGTATTACTACCGTGTGAGCACCGTAGTGTTGATCAGTCAGTGCCAATTTGATGGCGAGTACAAGTGGAGCCCATTGTCCGATCTTGCGATACCTCACTTCGGATAATGGGCTCAAGTTCAATCCAGGAAAATATAAGAGGTGCTAGATCATTGGCAAAGACCACATGTTGTAAAATTCTTTTGAAGTTCTCACAGTGCCTAGCCTAGTGCTAGGATCGCAGGGACTGACAGTCATAGTTTTACTACAGTTCACTAATTTTCCAGGAAATCAGAAGATATGAGAAAGAAGACAGTTTTTTTTTTCCCATTAATCGGCTGATAAAAAACAACTTTGGCAAGATATTATAATAATGATAGGGTACTTGTACTAAACACGTACTATGAACCCAGCACTGTGCTAAGCATTTTTGTATATTATTTAGTCATTACAATAGTCTTCTCAGAGAAGTACTATTAAACATATTTTATAGATGAGAAAACTGAAGCACAGAGAGATGAAGTAACTTGCCTAAGGTCACAGACTCTAGCCTACCCCTAACCCACGTGCTATCATCTCACACCTACTGTCAGCACGCTCATTTGCAAGGGGGTCTAGAAACTGTGGAGGAGATCCCACGAGGAAGATGGCCTTCTTCCATAGAACAACAGCTCCTCATCTTGCAGGACCGGCACAGGAGGAGAATCTACGCAGACTGCATATTCCCAACTCCTCTCTCCCCCTTGGGGATCTCACCAGTTACTGTTACCATCACTAAACTGGCCTCATGGGGGCACCGGTCCCCTTTTAACATCAGCTTTTACTTGCTTTTAAAACCCACAGCAACCCCGAGGCAAGGCTGGAATATTTAAAACAGAATTTACTAAAAAGTCCAGGGTAATATGACAATGAGGAAAATACATAACAGAGCACCACCATCTGGTTCCAAGATGTGGCTCGCTCTCCAAGGCTTGAAAAAAAATGGATAGTTTTGACTTACCTGCCTGCAGTGACTCCAGTCTTACGTTTATTACAGAAGAGCAATCACCTGGCACCTTTACTCTTCAAAGTCAAGCCAGGCCTTTAAGGGTTGCATCCAGGAGCAGGTGGAAGTTTCCTGTGCGGTGAGAATTCAAAGATCCTATTTCCTTATGAAGGCCTGGCTCTTCCACAGATGAGGGACATTGTAGATGACCACTCTCTTGGGGAGATGCCTCCCGCTTTGGTCACTAGCTCCAGGAATAACACCTGTCCTTAAGGCTTGCTATGGTCTGAGTGTTTGTGTCTCCCTAAAATTCATATGTTGAAACCTAATCCCCAATGTGATGGTATCAGGAAATGGTGCCTTTGGGAGGTGATTATGTCATGAGGGTGGAGCCCTCATAAATGGGGTTAGTGAGCTTATAAAAAAGGTCCCAGGGAGCTGCCTTGCCCCTAATACCATGTGAAAATGCAACAAGAAGCCTCCATCTATGAATCAGAAAGTGAGTCCTCACCAGATACCAAATCTGCTCATGCCTTGATCTTGGACTTCCCCAGAACTGTAAGAAAGAAATTTCTGTTATTTTTAACTTACCCAGTTTACGGTGTTTTGTTACAGCAGCCCAGATAGATTAAGACAGGCCTCAACAGCACAACATATTAAGTCTAACATCTGTATACGACATCACAGGTACAGAAGGTGGCCACAAACCAACTCCTTTGGTCAGGGTGTCAAGAGATGAAAGGAATTCTTGCACCAGGATGTCTAAGAGTTCAAAAGAAGGCAACAAAGTGAAGGGACTGTAGCCAGGACAGCCATCCCAGGTATGCATGTGCCCGGGGCCTCTGAGCATGGACAAAGAAGGTCACATATGCATTTTTGTTTCCAGATACTGCACTTGAGGGTGCTAATGACCGGGAGGTCACTGAGAAGACTGCGTGTGGAGACAAAACGGAGGATAGCACATTTGGGATCACTGCTACTGAAGCCACCTCCAAACCTGTTTGTCCACTGCTGCCAAGAGCCTGACTACCCTGAGAAAACCTAGACACATAATTGTAGATGCTCAAAAAACTATTCATTAGTTTGTACTAAACCCGTGATTAATGTTTTTATTTTATTTATAAAAATCGACTAGTTCTTAATCTGGCACAAAAAGCTTTACCTAAAAGTATCTTTTCTGGAGCTTGCTTTTGGGATCAATTTAGCCTTTGCCCTCTCCTGAATCCTCAGCTCATCTAGCCTTAGAATATATAGATCCTTATGTGTTCCAGCAATTCCTTCCAATACAGCACACACCAAAAGTATAAGGCCCTGTGGAGTCAGTGGTCATTGGTGAAAATAGATAAAACAGTTTATTCTACTTGAGAAACATTTCCTTCCTGATCATTTAAAAATAATGTACCAATCATGCCTATTTTATAGTAGAACTTATTTATAAGGAAATGTTCCATAAACTTAGATATCTATGATATCTCCACATAGAGCAAGGCTCCATAAACTACAGCCAGGAGGCCAAATCTGGCCCCTGACTGTTTTTATATGGCTTGCAAGCTAAGGATGATTTTTATATTATTAAACAGTTGGAAAAAAATCAAAAGAACAATAATATTTTATGATGTGAAAATTATATGAAATTCAAATTTCAGTGTTTGTAATACAGTTTTATTGGAACATAGACACATTCATTTGTGCATTGTCGAAGGCTGCTGTTGCTCTACAATGGCAGAGTTGAGCAGTTGTGACAGAGATCGTGTAGCCCACCAAGCTTAAACTACTTCCTATCTGGTCCTTACAGAAAAAGTTTGCCAACCCCTGTAACAGACTGTCTTATGTTGATGCATATGCTGTATCTTCATTCTTTTCTCAAATTATCTTAGTGGTCTTTTTTACGGATGAAGAGATGAGAGGCCAAAAATGTTATAAATAGTATAAATGATACAGAACCTGAACAAAAACCCTTGGCCAAATTAAACTCTCTAAACCTTAGTTAAATCACTTATCAAAAAATAGTGTTGACCTCACACAGCTGTGGTGGAGATGAAAGAAAATAAGGCTGTAAGGGGAGTAATGCGGTATGTGGCATGCCATAAGTGCTTACTAAACATAGCTATTTTTATTAGCTAATAATATAATAATTACTATTAAAACTCAGATCTTCTGATTCAGCCTAATTAATACCCTTTTCACAACATTAAACTGCACACTTCTCCCCAAAGAGGAAAACAGGACCACGTTATATAATCATTGATTTTAAAATGTTATTGGTGTGTTATCGAGACTCAAGATAGTTTTCACTCATTCCCCAGACATCCGATTCACTCAGATCCTCAAGTTTCTACCAAGATGACACCGTAATGGCCATAGATGGTCCTTTGGGAGATGGCTGTCACTCAGGAAGGCCCTACAACCATTTTACTTCTCTTGCTCTGTAAAATGAGGATAAGAATGTTCATCCTACATAACTGGAATTTCAAAGGAGGTAACAGATATGAAGGCACTTTGGAAAGTGAAATGTCTTTGCAATAAAACTATATATCTAGAAAGCCTTTTGCAAAAGTAGATTAATTCCTAAGATCATTATCTGTTCATAGGCTATTGAGAATCTTGTCATCATGGGAACCATGACCTAAACAAAACCTTTAGGTTCTCTTTATTTCTTGATTTGTAGAGGAGCAAGCAGTATTCAGCTCAAAACTTTGGAGAGTGTGCCAGTGGTGGACTACGAGAAGAAACTGCAGAGAGGGAAGTGAACAAATGAGGGCCTTTGGGAAGCTTCCTGCTGTGCACGTAAGCATGGCCCAGCCCTGTGTCTCTCTCCGATAAGCCCTCTCTGCTGTCCTCCGTCTGTCTTCCTTTGTTCCCTATGTCCCTTTCTCCTCCTGTCTTCCCCATTTCCTTCTTCCACCTCCTTGCCTCTACCCCACCCTCCCTCACCTCTCTCTTTGGCCTGAAGGATGTTACAGGTTGAATATTCCATATTTGAAAATCTGAAATTCAAAATGCTCCCAAATCTGAAACTTTTTGAGCACTGACATGAAGCCACAAGTGGAAAATTCCACACCTGACCTCATGTGAAGGGTCACAGTCAAAATGTAGGTGCGCAACAGTTTATTCAGTATCCCCAAGGGAAAAAAGACCCTCCTAGCCCTCTTCGGCTGTGATATATCTTTACCAAGCATGTCAGATGCATATGTCATATTTTTTACTGCTGAGTACTTATGTGTGAATAAGTATAAGAAAATGATTGCTTATCTATGGGGAGCATATAAATTCAGAATCAGGAATGATGGTAATGCCAAACAACCACAGATTGTCCATTGGGTGGCTGAGATAGTGATATCGTTGCTTTCAACTTGGTTTCATGCACAAAATCATTTAAAATATTGCATAAAATTACCTTCAAGCTGTGTGTATAAGTTGTATATGAAACACAAGTGAATTTCATGTTTAGATTTGGATCCCATCCTCAACTTATCTCATTATGTATATGCAAATATTCCAAAATCCAAAAAAATCCGAAATCTGACACTGCCGGTCACAAGCGTTTTGGATAAGGGGTACTCAACCTGTATTTACTATTAGTTTCTATATGGATAAAACATTTCTGTTCCATGTCCTTAATGTTATATTATTATTCTTCCACTTACATAACTGTTTTACATTACTTGAGAGGAAAAAATTAAATAAAAAGGACTTTATTATTTGCAAAGCTTTCACATGTGTTATTTTGTTAATCCTTAGGTTCTCTCAAAACCCCACTACCAAACAATGTTCCAATTTACAACAATGGATAACAACAGCAAAAAGCTTTCATCCTATTTTTTTTTTCTTAATAGGCAAGTGTCTTTTGACTGAATAAAAGAGCTTCTTGCATTGTGGATTTGGAGTATCACTTGGTTGATTTAGTTCTGTTTTCTGATGTCTGTGGACATCTGTCTCTAGTCCATTTTGAAGATATTCATGATCGTGTTATTGCCTAGCAAGTGAATCCTAATTTTCTAGCATGGTGTTGAAGAGCTTCCATATTAACCCCTCTCTTTCCAGCTTTATTTCTCATGT
Organism: Propithecus coquereli; assembly: GCF_000956105.1. Lineage (NCBI taxonomy): Eukaryota > Metazoa > Chordata > Mammalia > Primates > Indriidae > Propithecus > Propithecus coquereli. Next base: position 4,489,785 of record NW_012136858.1, on the reverse strand, counting down.
TCCCCGTTTATGTACTACACTAGGTTACATTTTCCTAACTGTGTATTTCCTCACAAATTGCTCTCTGTTTATATCACCCTACTTTCTTCACGCCAATTCTGCCAATTGAAATTGGACTGGTCCTTCAAGGCCCAGACCAAAACTTGCCATTACGATTCTCTAAACTTCCACGGCCCTTTGTTAATACCTCTATTGGGGCACTCCCTAGATTTGGCATTATTATTGGTATCGCTTATGAACCCACCATCTCACACTATTGTCTGATATATACCTGCAGGTACCATAAACCTGGCAAAATGACTGCGTATGGTAGGTTTTCCACAAATGCTTAATGAATAACTGAATATATCATCTCTAGCATAAATTCCCTACAATCTGAAAAAATGGGATTTTTAAAAGTTTTCATTCCATTTAGGGGTTAATTTATTTAGTGCCACATTTTACCTTAGCATATATGACATGATGTTCAAACACTGCTGGGTTTGAATCACAGCTCTGGGAAAAATGAAAAACCTCTGCCATAAGTACACGAAGCTCTGCAATCACGTAAGGACTAGGCAAACATGACTGTGAATCTGATGCCGACCTTCAGGATGGCTTCAGGCTTTACAAAATTATTACATGACCTCAAAGCTGGCTTTACTTTTAGACTCCAATAATCCAGAAAACATGCCAATCTGTTTATTTTTCTGTGATAAGTCATAAAATGTGACATTTATATTATGAAAAAAATTACATTTGAATCCATTTATAATTGAAGGAGAGTATTTTTAGGAATTATAATTGAAAGAGGTACTTTTAAGATGAACTCCTCTTCCAAAGAAAATAGGAATAGGTTATATAATCATTGATTTTAAAATGCTATTGTTATTGGTGCCACAAATGTCTTAGATCAAGACATCTGATCTACTAATGTCCTCAAGTTTCTACGAAGGTGACATCATAAGGACCACATTGGAAGATAGCTATCACTTGGAAAAAAAGCAATTTATTTTCAGTTCAGATTTCTTAGCAACATAAGAAATTAATTTTGTTAAAATTCAAAAGCCATTTTCTCTAAATATTATCAATACTATTTCTTCCCTTTTCAACTTCAGAAAATTTCCCCCAATTCAGACTTTTTCATATTCCCTTTCAAAGGTTTTTTTTTTTAGTTAGAGACGGGGTCTCACTCTCTCTCCCAGGCTGGAGTACAGTAGTACAATCATAGCTCACTGCAGCCTCAAAAACATGGGCTCTGAAGTGATCCTCCCTTCTAAGCCTCTGGCAGAACTGGAACTCCAGGTGTGCATTACCATGTCCAGCTACTTTTCTTATTTTTTTGTAGAGATAGGGGTCTTGCTATGTTGCCCAGGCTGGTCTCAAATTCCTGGGCTCAAGCAAGCCTTCTATCTCGGCTTCTCAAAGTGTTGGGATCACAGATGTGAGTCACTGCACCCAGCCTAAAGATTTTTATAACCTTTCCTTATGACCTTTTATAAAATGGTATTTTTCTGATAGGAAGAAATATAAAATACTTTTGTTTAAATAGAAATAAATTTATATGGTGACAGAAATACTAAATTAAATTTATGTAAAATAGAAACCAGCGAAGCAAGCTAGGTGGCCTCAGCTCTAGGATTATGGAGAGAAATGTGCAGACGTGTCCATGATCGAGGAGAATGGCATTGTCACCTTTCCTGTCTTCTCAATCACTTTCTCCTTCCGCAGAAAATCTCAGTGTCCCTGGTAGCACCCTTAGTGACATCTAAGCATGACTGCAAGTGTGAAAGTTGTCAGAATCAAAATGGAGTCACCATGTTAAGAAAACTCTGACAAATAGAGCTGGGAAACGCCATGAAGGCAGGGTTCTCATGCTTATATACCTGATAACAAAAACTGTCACAAAAGACTCTTCAAAAACGGCAACCTTGCACAAAGACCATCACAACCTTACCTAAAAATACATCTGCAAGGACATCTGCCCCAGCAACTCCCGTCCAACCTCAGACTGGTATTACCCTTGTTATTAATCTTTGTAGTCAAGGATAATTATTTCCAAACAATTACGTAATCCTCCTCAGTTTCCCTTTAAGAATCTTTGTCTTCCCTTACCTCCCTGAATGCACACAGTTTACTATGGCGTGCATATTTCCATTGCAATGTTCTGTTTCCAAATAAACATCTTTTTCTTTTAGAGAGCCTCTCTCTGTTTGTCATCTAGGCGGACACAGCATTCCTAAAACAGGGTCTCTGATGCTATCCTCTTAAGCAAAAATGAGAGGAGGTATTCAATAAATATTCCTCAATCCGAGTTCCTGGTTTCAGAGAAGAGATGAAGCATAGGTTAAATCTTCAGAAATACCACTTGTGGGCAAAAGTAGGTTGATCTATTATTCATTTAAAAACATGTCTGAGGTCTTCCTTCTCCTCTTCAGCTGTAGCCTTTCAACAGCCAAAGGCCTCCCAGGCCCCTCTCCCCTCTGGCCCTACCCCTTGCATAGGTAAATAGCCAGATGCATATTTAAATTTTGTCATAGTGCAAGAGGCATTTTTGGTAAAAATCATGTAATTGAAGTAACTTGGAAGCTCACCTTAGGCAGATTTTTAGAGTTCCAATGCTAAACTATTCCTTCCAGGTCCTCCATATCATCACTCACTGTTTTAATTAATGAAGTACTTTTAGGTTCGAGAGGCTGGTGAGTTTCTCTGAGGCACTGTGTGTCCTGTAGTTGCACACCAGGTAGTGGAGTCAGATAGAGAACATAGATTCATATAGATTTCTCGTTCTTACTGCGGAGGCTTTCAAACTTTCTCAGTTCCCAGCACCCTTAGTGTCTCATTAATTTTTTCAAGGAAACTATAGGCCAAGAGAAGTACCTACATGTTCTGGATGTAGGCCAAAGTGAGTACCTAATGGGTCTAAACAACTTAGTAGTTTTCGTGGTATCTGACAAATGTCACTGTGTTTCTCCTGAAATTTAAAAATATCCTGCTGCACCCCTGTGAATTTGCTGCAGTGCCCTGGGGCAACTTGGCATACAGTTTGGGAGCACTGTCTTTATATTTGAGGACATTTAGCAAACAATGCTATTCCAATTCATATATGGTTTCTTTATGAAAAGTAAGTAAAAATTGTTATGATTTCACTTTTCTGTAGAAAATAAAATGGTGACACATATTGTTGCTCCATAAATTAATATAACTATATTAGAGACATAAACAGTGCCAGGAGTTTTGCAGAGCTTTGCCCTGAAGGAATATGTGAACATGTTAGTTTGCATATTGAAAGCTGTTTCACCTCAGGAGGGCATCTCTGAAAGATTAGTAGCAGCTGTATCCCACAATGGTGCTGCGATTCTCAGACCTGAGGTTTGGACTTGCTTTGAAAAGCAAAGCAGGTTTGCTAAGAGCCACAGGATGAGAGCTGATCAAAAAGTGCCTGCCCGACAGACAGCCACCTGTGGCTAAAAGCAATTAGCCCAAGGGACAGTTCCTGCTTAAACTCCTGACTACCTGTCTCAATACACAGTAACTTGATAAAGAAAATATGGAGCCACTTTATCTCTGTTTAAGCCTTCTGTTAAGTGATAAATTTACCTTAGAACTTAGAAGTTAGTCTTTGAAAGATTTTGTGACCATTTGTTCATGTAGATAGAATTAGTTAAGGGGATCTGTAGAAGCCTTTTGAAAAACTTTTAACCTAAGAGGAACTACCTGTTGTTATGTAAATCTGTTACCCCTGGCAACCAATCACCGTACCTATAAATGCCCATGTAAAACTTCACTCTTGGCCTTTTGTGATTGACGGAGAGATCCAAGGCCCCCTGAGTACCCTCTTTGCCTATAATCTTTATAACTCTATAAAACTATACCTTTGTCTCTGTGTATTCTTTTATTTCCATTATTTTCCATTTTCTATTATTTTCTTATCCTTTGCAACGACCCCTACCAAAGGGACCCGATTTTTTGCTCGGAGCGTGGCCATCTCCCTGCAACATATCAACATGGATAGATCTCAAAATGTAACATTAGGTGAAAAAAGGCAATTTGCACCTAACTTTTATAATGTGTACAAAATAATAGCATTTATTTAAAATTTATGGATACAAATGCATAGTACAATAAAAATGGGAAGGATGCACAATCTCTTTAGGAGAGTGGTTAGTGTGCAAGGAGGAAATATTAATGGAATGGGACTAGAAGGAGAATAATGAAGACCCAAATTTTATCCATAACATTTTGTATATGTTATTAAAAAGTGTAAGGCAAACATGACCAAATGTTGACATTTGTTAACTCTGAGTCATGCATGGGCCATAGGTGTTTCTTACATTATTCTCTGTAGTTTCCTACATCAAAACATTCTTGGGCCAAGGTGGTGCCTCATGCCTGTAATCCTAGCATTCTGGGATGCCAAGGTGGGAGGACTGCTTGAGCCCAGGAGTTTGAGGTTGTACTCTAGCCAGGGTGACAGAGGGAGACCCTGTTTCAAGAAAACAAAAACAAAACAAAAAAACCAAAAAACATTGTTAAACCCAGAAAGTACTGACCCAGACTTAAAGGAGGTAGATCAAGTATTATTTTTCTTTTCTACATATAATCAACTTTTAACTCTAGATATTTAATTTAGTTTTGGGTCATAAAATAATTCTAAATTTTTTCTGGGGTCAGAAATAGCCAGAAGATAATTATTTACTCTGTGTTCAAAAACCCCAGCTACTGTGCTTAATAAAATCAGCTGCTTGCTAATCCTAATAAGGTGTAACTTTTGCAACTAATTAGTTCCAGAAGACATATTTAGATTTACATTCTGATTCAACATATTATCATGTTGAAGAAGAGACCACATCTTGTTAAAATTTTAAAAAATGTCAGTATCTTACATATGGTAAGTATTCAATCAATGTCTTTGGAATTAGTGAACCAATTTATCCTTTACTCAGCATTTAAAAAAAATGTGAATAAGAAAAAACTTTAAGGCACAGCTATTAGCTGTAGAAGTTTTATAACGTGGCTTAAAATTTTTATTATTTTTAAAACATTATATTAAAGTATAATATATTCATATGGTTCAAAATTTAAAAGTTTAAACTGACACACAAGGAAAAATAAGCCTCCATTCCACACTTGATTCCCAGCCACTCAGTTCTCTCCTGAGAGGCAGCCAAAGCGACCAGTTTCTGTGTATATGTTTAGAAAAGAGGCATTACATGTACATATATGCATATATACACACACAAATACGTGGATACATATATACAAAAACAAATATACACATTTATATATAAATGAATATACAAATTTGTTCATATAAATAGTAACACATATCATACACATGGCTCTAAATACCATCTCCAGATGACATTGATTAGATAATCATTTGGATGTCCAGTAAGTATTTCGAATTCCTGATTGCTCCCTCCAAACAAGCTCCACCTGCAGCTTTCCCATTCGGTCAACAGCAACCCTGGCTTTTGGGTTGCTCAGTCATCCTCGACTCCTCTCTTTCTTGCACGCTCCACGTCCAGTCCGTCAGGAAAGCCTGTTGATGACTTTGAAACATTCCCAGAACCATTCCCTGGCCACTGCTCACCACCTCCTCTGCTGTCACCGGGACCACTGCCTCCCAGTGTCCTCTCGACCTCCACCTTGTCTCCCACAGTCTATTCCTCACACAGCACTAGAGGGATCCTTTTGAACTGTAAGTGATAAATGCCACTCCCCACCTCACGATCCTGCAACAGTTCCCTTTCACTGGGAACACACGTCGGAGTCTTCACAAGGCCCTGCACTGATGGGCCTCCCATCACCTTCCTTGACGTCTTCCTTTTATTCTTTCTGGCTCCCTCTGCTGGCCCCGATGCTGCTCCCTACACTCACACTGTTGCCTTAGCGCCTTTCCTAGCTGCCTCTGCCTGGAACTCTCTTTTCTCAGATTGTCTTTTGGCTAACCCCCTCGCCTCTTTCAAGTCTGCTCAAACCTCACCTTCTGAGGCCCAACCTGACCACACTGTATAACAGGGCACATGACGGCTTCCTGGCCCCCACCCCACGGATCTCCCATAGCCGGCTCTACTTTTTCTTTTACCCATAGAACTTACCAGTTTCTAATATACTATATAATGGTTGTTTGTTGTTTATTGGCTGTCTCCCTTAGCAAAATGTAAGCTCCACTACAGTTGAGATGTTTGTCTATTTTACCTGTAAATATACCCCAAGTGTCTAGTGTGATGCCTGACACAGCAGATGCTCAAAGTCATTGTTGAATATGTGAATGAATAAATAAATTATACTCTACATATTGTTTTGCCTCTTGACTTTTCACTTAATGACATATTTATTCGACAGATATATCTTGAAAATCTTGGAAATTTCTTATTAGCACATTGTCTTAGTCCATTTAGTGCTGCAGTAATAGAATGCCTGAGGCTTGATAATTTATAAAGAAAAGAGATTTATTTGGCTCACGGTTCTGACGGCTGGGAAGTTCAAGATTGGGCAGCTGCATCGGGTGAGGGCCTCATGCTGCTTCCACTTATGACAGAAAGTGTAAGAAGAGTAGGCATGTTCAAAGACATCAAATGGTATGAAAGGAAGCAAGAGAGAGAAAATGAGGGACAGACTCTTTTTAACAATCCACTGTCATGGGAAAAAACCCATTCTTGGGAGAAGGAAAATTCACTTAGCCCCAAGGGAGGGCACTAATCTATTCCTGAGGGATCCTACCCCATGACCCAAACACCTCACCCTGGGCCCCACCTCCCAATACTGCCACATTAGTGATCAAATTTCAGCATGAGTTTTGGCGGGGACAGACCACATCTAAACAATAGCACACATACATTTTTTTCCTCATTCTTTTTTTTGGTAATAGAAGCTTATTATTTCATTAGAAAGCTATATCACAACTTACATAACCAGTTCTATTTAGATTGTTTCTAGTCTTTCGTTTTTTACAAATAACACCATAATGACAATCTGGTACATATGTTACTTTGCACATGTAAGAATATCTGTAGGATAAATTCCTAGAAGTGGAATTGCTAGTTCAAAAGATGTACACTTTTTAATTTTAATAAATATTGCCAAATTGAATTCCACAGAACTTGTACTAATTTATGTTCCCTCCAGCAATGTATGAGAGTATTTGTTTTTCACACTCTCATTAACACAGTCTTATAATTTTATTATTTTTGCCAGTTTGATAGATAAAAAATGACTTCTCAGTATAGTTTTTTTCTCTGGTTTGCAGCTTGTCTTTTGACCTTGCCTATGGTTTTTTTCCTTTCATTTTCCTGATTTTTTAAAATTTTTTTTAATTTCAAAATATTAAGGGAATACAAATGTTTTTGTTACATGGATACTTTGTATAATGTTTTAATCAGGGCTTTTGGTGTGTCCATCACCAGAATAGTGTTCATTGTACCCAACAGATAAGTTTTTGACACTCACCTCCACCCACACACCCTTGATTTCCAATGACCTTTACATATTTTTATGCCCATGTGTGCCATTAATTAGCTCCCAATTATTAGAGAGCACATGTGGTGTTTGTTTTTCCATTCCTGAGATACTTCACTTAGGATAATAGCCCCCAGTTCCATCCAGGTTGCTGCAAAAGACATTATTTCATCCCTTTTTATGGCTGAGTAGTACTCCATGGAATATATATACCACATTTTCTTAATCCACTCATGAATTGATGGGCATTTAGGTTGATTCCACATCTTTGCAGTTGTGAATTGTATTACGATAAATATTTGAGTACAGGTGTCTTTTTGATAAAATGACTTATTTTCCTTTGGGTAGATACCCATTAGTGGAATTGCTAGGTCAAATGGTACATCTACATTTATTTGTTTGAGGAATATCCATACTGTTTTCCATAGAGGTTGTACTAATTTGCAGTCTCACCAACAGTGCATAAGTGTTCCTTTCGCTCTGTGTCCACATCAGCATCTATTGTCTTTTGACTTTTTAATAATGGCAATTCTTACAGAAGTAAGAAGGTATCTTATTGTGGTTTTAATTTGCATTTCTCTGATGATTAGTGATGTTGAGCACTTTTTCATATGTTTGTTGGCCATTTGCCTATCCATTTTTCTGTTTTTTTACTGAATTTTTTTTACAGCAACATTCCACTGAAATTTATGATTTTTGATCTAACAGAATTAAAAATTTTTTTATGAAATTGAATTTATCAATTTTTTATTAATATTTTTTCCCCCTGAGTTTTGTGTTAAAAATAGGTCTTACTCAATTTGATGTATTTAAAAATTCTGACATGGCTTCTTCTCATACTTTTTTTTTAAATTTAAAGTCAACAAATGTTCATTCGAGGAATTTTACACTTGATTCCTTTCACTGTCCATCAAGGTAACCTTAGTCCCTCAAAGGGTTTAGTGCCTCAAAGATAAATCTTCAAGATAGCCCTTTTTAATAGAACAGATCCTCAATCTACAGTTGTCCTTTCACCCCACAAATTATTTGCCACAATTCTTTTATTTTGGCTTCTTAACAAATTTCCCACCATAAATCTTTGAGATATAATTTCTTCAAGCAAGTTATTTTAGGGTCATTGTTAGAGTAGGTGTGTCTGGCCGGTTCTCAATTTGACACACTCTCAGAAAAATGAATGAGTGTAAATTACATTAGTTTCTAAAGCCATCACACTCAAGAATAGTTCAGATCAGTGGGGTATGTCAATGCCTAAAGTAAAAACAAATTATTAGGTCTTTCATACTTTTAGAGACTGTCTTGTAGTTCCTTCACACAGATCTAACAAATAGTCCTGTGAGTAAAGCAAAACCACAGTTACTCTATGAAGTGTTTCCAACGGCGTGCAGCTATGCTTCTTCTCATACTTTTGTAGTTTCATTTTACTTGTGAACTTTGACCTGCCTAGAATATATTTTGATGTATTGTGAGAGAGGAGTCAATAATTTCTGCCTTCACTAACTCTCCAGTTGTCCCAAACCTTTATTAAGTCATGTTTTTTCTACTACTTTGAAATGTCATTTTATTAGTTTTTTTTCTGTTGCTTATAACAGGATAACTGAAATTGGGTAATTTATAAAGAAAAGGAATTCATTTTTACAGTTCTGGAGGCTGAGAAGTCCAAGATTCAGGGGCCAAATCTGGTAAGAGTCTTCTTGCTGCTGGGGTCTCTCCAAATAGTCCCGAGGGGGTGCAGGGTATCAAGTGGTGAGGGGGCCGAGTGTGCTAACGTGCTGGCTGAGGTCTCTTGCTCTTCTTATAAAGCCACCAGTCCCACTTCCATAACCCACTAATCCATTAATCCATAAATGGATTAATCTAGTCATGAGGGCATAGCCCTCATGATCCAATCACCTTGTAAAGGCCCCACCTTTCAATACTACTACATTGTGGATTAAGTTTCCAACACATGAAATTTGGGGGACACATTCAAACCACAGCAGCCATCTTTGTTATATACTAATTTAATAAATGCATAAGTGCATTTGTGTCTGTTTCTAGAAATTCTATTCCGTGTCATTGATTCTTGTGTCTATTTGTGTCCCAGGACTACTGTTTCAGTTTCTATTGGTCTACAGTGAAAAGGCTAGTGCTCCAGCATTGCGTTTATTGTCAGAATTTCTCTAGATATTCTTGCTGCTTATTTTTTCACCTGATGTTTAAAATCAGCTTGTCTATTACTTCTCAAACAATACCAGTACCCAAACCAAGGTCAAGAACAAGACCAACAACAACAACAACAACCACCACCCTGTGGTGTTTTGTGGGCTCCTATTACATTCATATTCTTCAGCTCCAATCTTAGCTATTGCCTTGAGCATATTTTAATCACTGAAAAACAGTCTTTTTTGTCTCTGAGTTAATTCTTTCTGGACTTCTGGTTGTAGCTGCTAGCTTAGTTCCACCTCCATCACTGGATTGGAGTGTTGTTTTGGGTTCTGTGCCTCAGCAATCTTGATATCCTTCAATTTATTTATTTTTCCTTATTATTTCATGCTATAGCATAATTTAAAGTAGTTCGTTCAAAATCATAATTATAAGAGACTTCCCAGGATACACATTTCATTAACTTGTTTTAGACAGAAGTCTTATAATCTTGAAACAATTTTTCAGTCATTTCAATTCAAACTGTAGTTTGCGATGCTAACCTTTAAATTTGTAAGTATATTTTCCACTTGAGGTCTTTAACATTTAAATAAATGACCAGTTTCTACACAACCACACAGATGAAGGGCATATTCTATCTTGCAGCTTTCCATTCCTTAGCAATGTGCTTAACATCTGTAGTCAATAAATATACCCCACAGGGCAAAAGAGAAAAAAGGAATTGAGTAAAGAACTCTCGCAGTAAATGTCAGCAGGCATTTTATAAGATTATTTTCTTAAAGCTAAATTAAAAGTTCTACCCACCATTGACTAAATGTATTTTAAAGCTTATAAACTATAGATAAACTATAATTCACATGTATATACGAATACATAAAAGACTGAAGAAACCAAATATGATAAAATTGGCACATTTAAAAAATTAGAATGCCTGTAGGATCTGTATGAGAAATGCAGAACCATATGTCTTATAGTCTCATTTTTGTAGAGATGAAAAATAATAACTAACATTTGGAGTACAGATGCTCCTTGGCTTATGATGGGGTTACATCCCAATAAATCCATCACGAGTTGAAAATGCATTTAATACACCTAACCTACCAAACATTATGCCTTAGCCTGGCCTACCTTAAATGTGCTCAGAACAATTACATTGGCCTACAGCTGGGCATAATCATCTAACGCAAAGCCTATTTATAATAAAGTGTTGCATATATCCTGTAACGTATTGAATACCATGCTGAAAGTGGACAACAGAATGGTTGTATGAGTATTCAAAGTATTTTCTACTGACTGCATATTGCTTGAAAAATTTTTAAGTTGAACCATTGGAAGTTAGGAACCATCTGTATTTTCTTTGTCTCAGGTACAATGCTGAGCATTCTATTGAATCCTCACCATGACCCTGCAGGCCAGGTACAATTGTCCTCATTTTGTAGAGGAAGAAACAGGAGGCGTAAAAAGCAATTTGTTCAAAGCCAGATGTTTACCAACTGATAGACCAAGACTGATGCCTAAGCAGCCTGATTCTAGACCACTATAGAGCTAATATACAGAAATGAAGAGATAGAATGGGAGCATTTGAAGGATTTCTTCCTAGATGGGGCACTTATGAACAATTTTAAAATCAGTTTTAGTAGGTATAATATACATAAAATAAAATTCACCAGTATTAAGTGCACAATTAGCTGCATCTGGAAAAAAATGTGTACGGTAGTATAATCATCACCAAAGTCAATTATAGACCATTTCTGTCATCCCAGAAAATTTCCCCATGCCCCTTTACAGCTGACCCCTTCCCTCCATGCTCTCTGGCTCTGGGCAACCACTGGTCTCTTTTCAGGAGAGTTTCACATCTTTTAAAATTTCCTATAAATTAAATCACATTGTAGTAGTCTTTTGAGGATGAATTTTAATTTTACATAAAGGTTTTGAGATTCATTTTCTTGTTGCATGTATCAATAAGTTATTCCTTTATTGCTGAGGAATATTTCATTGTATGGGTATGCCACAATTTGTTTATCTATTCACCAAATATTTGAGCTATTTCCAATTTGGGGCAACTATAAATAAGGCTGCTATGAGCATTTGAGTCCAAATCCTTGTGTGGACATATGTCTTAATTTCTTTAGAGTAAGTACTAGGAATATGACTTCTGGGTACATGGCAAGCAATACAAAATGGGTTCTTAGATACGGTGACAATCATGATGATGGTATGCAAATGATTGCCTTTTGTTAACTGATCCAAGGAGCCTACAGAAACTGTGTTAATACAAAAGGACGTCTTTATTTTCAGTTAATTATTTCAATAATCACCTCTTTTATTTCTCTCATTTTTTATTTGTAAGTAAAGGATACTAAATTACTTTTTATTAATTTTCCAGAAATTAAGAAATAAAATGCAAAACAAAATATCATATTTCTAGACAGACCTTGACCCACTTGGGCTTTCTCAAACTGGTGATAGAAATTGTAGAATTTTCTTTTATATCTCTCCAGGCCTTTCCCAAAGAGTCTGGAATTGTCTTTGTACTCCAAAAAACTCAGAGATAGTATTTTCCCAACGTATTGAACCTATTCACCTGAACCAATAGGGGAAATAACCATTCTCTCGGCCATCTGACAATCTTGAGGAGAACAAACCATGTGAGAACTAGGAAAATTTGTTCTCGACATTGTAAAATCTGCTTTGCATGCTGAAACCAAATTTTGAATCAAGCCATTTCTTCACTAATGTGGAGAGAATTTGGCACTAAGCAAGAATGTTGGTTAGGATAGAAGGTTACTGATGGTAAGTGTTAACACCCACCATCCAGCCTGGGCAACAAAGTGAGACCCTGTGTCTACAAAAAATTTAAAAAAAAAAAATTAGCTGGGATTGGTGGCGTATACCTGTATTCCCAGCTACTCAGGAGCCTGAGGCAGGAGGATCATGTGAGCCCAGGAGTTTGAGGTTGCTGTGAGCTATGATTATGCCAGTGCACTCCAGCCTGAGAGACCCTGTCTCCAAACAAACAAACAAAAAAACCTACCTACCAGTATAGCATTACATCAATTTTGAAATGGAGTTATATGTCTATTATAGTTGCTTCTCCAGCCCTCAAACATATTATAACAAATGTATTCACTGTCTTTGTATATACTTAGCTGGGTGCTCTAATTGTAAGGGCTACTACCTATTTCATGTACCAAGAACTCAAGCATCTAACACAGCATCTAACATATAGTAGATTGCTTTCTGATGCATGTTGAATAAACAAAATCAATAATTAATATCCCACACATCTAATTAACAGCTATAACACAGAGTTAAAAGCCACAATTTAATCTAATCAAGAGCTATAACCACAGAATTATCTACAGCTAATTCTATTATGTAATTAAATAATATTCCTTACAATGGGAAAATGATACAAATATCCCTGCTTGGGGACACTGAATTGGGGTGAGGGGATGAGAAAAACTTGCACAACTGCCTGGCCTTGGGGTTTGGTTTGGGTCCTCAGCAGAGGAAGTCCTATATAGTCTCAGAGTCCAGTGATGGGATATAGACACTCAAAGCAGGTAAGATGGAAAGCTCCTATGATAAAGAGGAAATAGCACATGTGGTTAGGAGTAAGGCAGACAGATGGGCTTGAATCCTGCCTTCGCCACTTACCAACTTAGTGAACTTGAGGAAAAATGTTCAGTGTCTTTGTGCCTCAGCTTTTTCATCTGTAAAACAGGGGTTAAAATTGTACTCATGTAATATAGCTGTTGCAAGGATTAAAAGAGTTAATATAATGCATTATAAATACTTAGAGTGCTTTGTACATTGAAGCATATAATAAATATTAGCTTTTATAATGTATCACAGAACAAGATGGAGGCAGAAGTACAGTAGGACTTCTGGGAATATTAGGGGATAGAATCCATCATTTTCTAGCTGTGTGACCCTAGGTAAATTAATCTTAATAAAGTTCAATTTCCTCATGTGTAAAGAGAGAATAATTAATTCTTACCTCCAAGGATTGTTGACAGAATTACAGACAATGTGTATAAAGCCAGTGCCTGGCATGAAGCATTCAGTAAGTAGGAACTATGCTGTCTTCTCTTTTATGTCTAAGGATGCAAAATTTAAAACCTTACACGCAGTTGCTCTGTATTAAGGGATACTTTTAACTTTATTCAACTCAATATTAAAGTGTTTCAATTTGGAACTAACTAGAATAAAAAGAATTATTTTCAACCTGCATTTAGAAATCGGTTAGAAATGTATTGAACGATTCTGCAGTTTTCAAATGGGGTGGCAGAAAATGAAGTCAGGCAGAATACCCAACTTCGAAGTATCTGAATTTTGTGATCTAGTGGCTGTATAAGCAAGCTGCTGCCTGGCTTACTATTAGTGGACAATGATGGCAGTTCCTTCTTCCTTCCTTTTCTGAGTGATCTCAGCCAAGGTGTGAACCACTGTGTCAGCCTCAGGGAATCTTTTTGAGAACAGCCTGATTTGGTCTCAGTCTCAGTCTAGTTTCACTGGAAAACTTGGAGTAAAGATTCTACTGAGCTTTCAAAAATATACCTCACTTTCAATTTTCACTTGCCTCTCATTTTGCCGCAGGGCAATTGATCTCTCTCCAGAACCCCAAGGGGGGTCTGTCCTTGACATTGGAGTGGTGGGAGGGAGCACAGGGTGTGCCCCTCCACACATTCATCCCTGGGGCTTGGCCTCGTGAGAGTTCATCAGGCGCAAGCAGGGAAGGGTGTCTGGTTTGTTCCCCTTCATTCTTCACTCCCAGCCCGTGTCCAGTGGAAGGGTCAGAGTTCTGTACCGTAATTCAGAATTGCCCTGCTACAGTTCCAATGTATTTTGAAAGCAGTGCATGCTTGACAACTATTCAATGTTTATGTGGCCACTAAATCAAGCTGATGTGCTGCTGTGAAAAACACCTGGGCTTCCCAGGCAAACAATTTTGTGACTCTCAGCAAGTGATTTTTACTTCTCCCAGTCTCAGTTTCCTCATTTCCAAAATGGGGGTAATCATAGGTAGCTTCCACGTGGCTGTGAGATTTCAATAAGACAAGGTGTACAGTAAGGAGCCCAGTATAATATCTGATACATGGTAGAGGCTCAATAAATGGTCACTGATATATTTTCCCTCATTTCTCTTTTAACCCATCAGGATCATCCTTATCAGTGCCATAGAAACAAGAGACTGCTGAGAGCCCTGTAGAATAACGAGATGACTGGGATACTAGAAATATCAGTGAGGTATCATTTGTACCCGATCATCAGCCTTTTCTGCTCTTTAGGGAAAATTATCCATCCATTTGAACTTTAATTCTCAAGGGTATATTATCTGGGAGACACTCAAGCTAGAAAGAGAACTATGGGCTGAGGTGATCAAATCAAGGTGAAGGATTTGGATAAGACAAAGATGATGTTTCTTCAATTTGGCTTTGGGAGAGGTAGAGCTGAGTGAGAACAAGAGAACTGAAACAAGATGCCCCCCCCACACAAATTTTTTGGTGCTGATCAAAAGCTATAAGGTGAGTGGCAAATGGGAGGCGGGATCAGGTCTGTCTGGCCTGATAAGAGCCCTGTGATCCCCCCTATGACACGAGGGGTGATGAGCACTGTGGCTGTGGGAAGAGCTGGGGGGGTTCTCTGGCCAGCAGGGAGTCCTCCCAGAGGCCAAGGATCAGGGCTGTAACAAGATCTCTAACTCTCCCCTTTGCAGAAGCATCTAAATTACTTTAAAAACCCTACGGAAGCTATTGATTGGGATTGGGGTGGGAGCAGGGCTGGAGTATGAACAAGGAAAATTCTAAAAACATGGATAATTTAATTTCTTCCAATTGGGCTGAAGACTGAGAAGTTAGGTTCATTTTTCCAAACCAAAAAATAAACTGCCTGTTCTCTTTTCATGTTGCTCACCTTGTCACTGATGACAGAGACACACTTAACTGCAGGCACAAAGCAGGTCCCTTCAAAAGACAGTTCCACCTGGTATCCCCTTACTGGATAACTCCAGTAAGTCAGATCCAACAACCAATAGATATAATGTCCTTTTACCTCTAGATGAAACAAAAATGATGTGTGATATAGAGGACAGACCATGTTCTTCCAGCCCTCATCATAGACCTCACATAGACACACCTGCAGAGTCCACAAATGAGGTACCCAGCCCTTTACTTCCAGGCTGAACAAAACAATGGCTAAGAACAAAACAATGGCTAAGAGTACGGGCTCAGAGCCACACCCTCCAGGTGTGAAATGGGCTCTGCCTCTAACCAGCTGCACGACCTTGAGAACATGACTTAACCTGTCTGTACCTCAGTCTCTCCACCTTTAAATGTTACTTCTACGTTACTGGCTCCTACCCTAAAAGATGGCTGTGAAAATGAAGGCGTCTGTGCATAATGTGCTCAGTGTGCCCTTGGCTGCTGTTATTGTCTGTTCAATCCTAAAAAACTCTACGTCTCTCTTGGGCATCTGTCTGCCTGTACTTTGGAATATTTTGAATTCTGGTTCTGTTACTTTCTATAATACCTGTGTGTACTGGGAAAGTCATTTAATTTCCCTGAGCCTCAGTTTCCCTTTCCATAAATTGGAGGCAATAATGATTACTTTCAAAAGTCATTGTGAGAATTAAATATTAACGTTTTAAAGTGCCTCATGCTAAATACCTTAGTACATGGTAGTTTTCACCTAAATACCTTAGTACAGTTATAGTCATTACTTCCAGCCCTTTGACAGTGGGTTGGTATGAATTGCAGTAGTTTTGCAGTATCCAGAAGTTAAACACCAGGGAACGTATAATCCACTATGCAATTGTAAATTCACTGCTGCTTTTACCACGAGGAAATCCCAGACTGATCAATGTAAACAAATCTACCTAAAGCTTGCTTGAGAAGAGTACTTTTTAATTTACTGAAAACTGCTTTCCAAGTTTTTAACTTTTAAGCAACCAATATAGACTGGTGACTAATAACTCAAGGATGTTACTTTACAGTAGATAGATTTTGGAGAAGTCTTTATGGCTTGAGTTTTCTTCCATTTTAATTTAGTAAATGTTGACCTGGCTTGGTCCTGAGCATTATGGTACTTAAAGGTTTTCTGTCTTTCAGTCCAAAGGAGACGAGTTTCAAGGCATTCCTGGGTTTGGGTATAAACACAAGAGGGCTCCCTATCCCTGGAGGCAGGGGGTCTGACCTCTGAAGACATATCTTTCTTTCACAACTGGCAAATATAATTGAGATTTTCTGAATTATTTCATATAGTAATCCCAGAATTTAAATTTTATCCTAATGAATTTGACAGAAATTGCTTTTCTTCTACAACGCTACTGCAGTTTACCAAATAATAATCTCTCTACTGAAAGTTAGCACACCTCTCCACAATGGGAAAAATCTAAGAACAAGTCCGTTTACTTGTTTTCAACAGCAATAAATATTAAAACAGTTACATGTCTGATGCAGGATGAATAAAGACTGATACAGACATGTGTTTAGACTTCTTCCAAGAAAACTTTTCCCCTCCTAATCAGTTTGCTCCCTCTGTTTTCTTGATTGGACTTGTTGCTCACTGTAACCTGGAATGTGCTTTTTAAGATTTTGGTTTTCCATTAAAATTCTTACAGCCCAATAGTACCCTGTACAAGACTGGGATCAATAAATGTTTTTTGAGTAAATTTATTTAGTCTTGGGAATGATGTCTTTTGCAGTGAAATTTCAGTTGAAGATTTCTAGTCAAAAGTTGTTTCATTCTCCTTAATAACAAGATTGGAAGGTGTTTTCTTTCTTTCTGGCAGAATAAAATCGGCATGTCCTGGTGAAAGCTTAGGAAAAGTATAATTGATGTATTTTTGAAATGCTGCCCTGGTTTCCTGTAATTCCTCCTCCAGGAAATCTTTCCAATTTGTCATGATTCCCAGTTGTTTTGCTATGGACAGCAGCTCCCCCTGGGTGTTAACCAGTTTATCCATCATATTGTCAAGAGTGGCCTGATGGGTTTTCTCTGCTTCTTGAAGTACTTCCTGGACCTCTTCTTGCCTCTGCCTTTGAGCCATGCCATAGTAGACGTTCATTTCATGTTCTTTCGCCTTTGGTAGTTGGTCCACATTTGCCTTCTGATCCTTAGTAACCATCATTCCGGTGTTCAAAAGTACCTCCATCGCCTTGCTACAAAAGATAATATGAATTTATAAATTAGATGGATTAGCCACTAAAAACAAAACGATTTTGTCTTTAACCACATATGTATGAGAAATCATTACTTTACTGAGATGAGCCACCAGCCTGAGACAGGCTGCTACAGAGGAACTTTGAGATTGCATTAGCTGTTATCAATCAAAAACATTTTTCAGAGTAGAGTTGCCGATCTATTTCCCTGCTGTGGGCTATGATGAGGCCAGTAGTGTAATGTCTAATGGCAACTTTAGGGACCCGAGTCCATGTTGTGTTTAAAAATGAAGAAATATGGTCCGAGTTCCAAGCTCTGTAGAAAAATTATTTCTTTCCATCCATCTAGCTGCTAACCTTTAGCCAGAGGGGAGAAAACTTTACACTCACAGGTTAGAGTTAGCTTTAATCTTGATTTTATGTGAGCAGTACTCTATAACCACCTTAAACTTTTTGGTTTCAGGGCCCTTGTACACTCTCAAAATTATTGAGGAAACCAAACAACTTTTATTTATATGAGCTATATCTATTGACATTAACAGCTTTAGAAACTAAAAGACATTTAAAAAATATTTATTAATTTATGTAAGATAAATCTATTAACATTAACATAAATATCTATTATGAAAAATATATTTTCAAAAACAATAAAATATTTGATGAGAAGAATGGTATAATTTTAAATTTTTGTGCAAAAGTCTTTAATGTCTGGCTTAACAGTAAAGAAGTTGGATTTTCATATTGTTTCAATCTGTTGTGATATCACACATCACAAAACCTCTGAAAAACACCCTTATACACTCATAGGAGAGTAAGAGTGAAAAAGACAAATACCATCTCAGTATTATTAAGAAAATAGCTTTGATCTCATGGACTCCCTCCTTAATGAGTCTTAGGGACCCTGAAGGGTCTTGGACCACACTTAGAGAACCACTGCAGACTGATTCATAGACCTCTGGCTATAATGTATGTAAGTACATAGAATTTATAGCAGCCAACCATATCGACCTCTTACCATGTCCAACCCGGATGATGAGCATTCTGTGCACATATTAACTTATTGACTCCTCAAAAACAATTCTATGAGGCAGTTCTACTACTATGTCCTTTTAATGAAGAAGACACTAAGGCTCAGAGAGGTTAAGTAACTGTCCAAGTTTGCTTAATTAGTAAAAGTGGCAAAATCAGCACTGCAACCCAGGTAGTCTAAGTCCAGGGCAAACGACAGACTTCCAGTGGATTTCGTAGTTAACCTAGTTTGAACAGAGCCTCTAAAGATTTGAGAATAAAAAAAATCTGCAAATGTTGTATTCAAATATTTATGCTTGTTAATAAAAATTCTTCCCTTCTGCCTGTTTAATCCAGCTTTTCCAAGATTTACCACTTGCCCTATCTTCTAAATTCCATCCTCCAAGATGCAGTTCTCTCATCTTTTCTGATTCCTTCAATTTGACTTTCAAACCTGACGGACTTCCCCAATCTTAAACCTCTTTTGTCCTTATCCTCTCTAGCTACTGTGCTATTTCTTCCTTTTCCCACCAACTAGATTATTTCCACTATTAATAATAAGAGTTAATGTTTATTGAGTACTTACTATGTCCCAGGGACTGTGCTAAGCATTTTACATGCACGGTATCCCATTCAATTTTTATGATAACCTACTGAAGCTGCACTAATTTTATTTATGACCTATGATTATTCCCATGTAACAGGTGAGAAATCGAGGCTTAGAGAGATTAAGTTATTGTTCAATGTCACACAATTAGCAAGTCAGAGAGTTCCTGCCCTTAACCATTACCTGCTTCAATCTCGTGAGAGGGCACTATAAACTTTTTGTCGGGAGGGTAACATGATGAAAATAACTTTTCAGAATTGCTATTCGGGTAACAGTGCATGAACTGAATCTTAGTCGGGTGAGCTAGAGAGACCAATTAGTATCATTTTGTAATATTCTGGAGGTGCAATGATTAGGGTCTGAACTAATGATGAAAGAGAGGGGGTAGAAGCAGAGAAAGGGATAAATCCTCTTTGCAAGAGATATTGTAAAGTCATAACTGCCAGAATCTGTGACTGCTCGGATATAATGGATGCCGAAAAAAGAGGAATCAAAACCAACTTGCTGGCCGGGCGCGGTGGCTCACGCCTGTAATCCTAGCTCTCTGGGAGGCCGAGGCGGGCAGATTGTTTGAGCTCAGGAGTTCGAAACCAGCCTGAGCAAGAGCGAGACCCCATCTCTACTAAAATTAGAAAGAAATTAATCGGACAACTAAAAATATATAGAAAAAATTAGCCAGGCATGGTGGCACATGCCTGTAGTCCCAGCTATTCGGGAGGCTGAGGCAGGAGGATCGCTTGAGCCCAGGAGTTTGAGGTTGCTATGAGCTAGGACGATGCCACGGCACTCTAGCCCAGGCAACACAGTGAGACTCTGTCTCAAAAAAAAAAAAAAAAAAAAAACCAACTTGCTGGTTTCCAACCTGGGTCACAGCAGAGTGTAAGTGCTACTCATGGAAATGATGGTGTGGATCGTGTGCGGAATGGGCATCCACACACATTCTTAGGGTCCAGTCTGATGTTTTATAAAGTCTTCAGGCTGTTGATGAGGTGATGACCATGGCTCACATCCCCAAGGGTGCTCCCTGGGGCCCCAAAGAGCCACAGCTCTGTCCCAGCAGGCATGAGCTTCCTGCCAGATCAGCCTGGCTTTCTCCTTGCCCATGCACAGAAGGTTTCACCTAAGGGCCAACTGGACAGCTCCATCAGAGCTGACCTCGGATAAAACTCATCCAATAACATGTATCTTGGACGACTCCAGCTCCTGCCCTTGCTGACAGTCCCCTGATATCAAAAATTTGTTCTCGCTAAAAGAATCTGGTATTTTTTTGAATGTCCCTTCTAACTTTTCCCAGCTTGTCTCAGAGCCTCAGAGTCTCTGATCCTTTGGGATCCACTCCTTTTGGTTTAAGGTCAGGATGTCTCTGAATTTTATTCTGTTGATTTCCATGAAGTTGTGGAAGGTGCGGTGCATGGTGAATGTGGCCTGGAGTGCCTGTTTATCTTAAAAGAATTCATGCTTAAAAAATATTCTTATCATAAGCAGAATTTTCACTATAGGAAAATCGTCTATCGTTGTGGTATATTTAAAGCATTTTTTGATCTATACAAATTAGTCTATGTACATTTTTTTCCCCCAAAAGAGGGCCTAGAAAGCTTATTGTATGAGGAAGGACTGAAGGAATTGGGTATGTTAGTACTTTTGGTTTTTCCTTTTTGTTTTCAAACTAAAGCGTGGACATTCCACCTCGAATATCTGAAGGATCACTGTGCATAGAGGAAGAGGAAGAGCCAGAAGCTGAGGGTAGAAGTGAAAATGAGACCAGCATATTTTGGATCCACATTAGGAAGAACATGACAGGTGGAGGTGCTCAGCGTTTGAACCAACCACCTCAACCAGCAGTAACGTTCCTGTCACAGAAGGAGGCGGCTCACCCAGCAGAAGGGATGGCAGGTTCAACTCCATTCCCTCCAATGCCCACTCTGACATGAAGTGAATGTCTATGCTTCTTTCTGCAAGCAATAAGGCCCATCTGCCATCTCTATCTTTATGAGGCTATGGACTTGGAATTTTGAAATGCACACCATATTTAAGGTGGTGGCAGAAATGCAACTATTTTCAAAATAGTTGTAGTGTTTGTCCACATCTACAGGATTCAGTCTGATATTTTATAAAATGGGTTCTTGGAGAATAAAAACAAATTACTAAATAAAAATATAATCTAATATCTAGTAACTCAATCTTACTGGGATGACGGGAAACAAACAAAGCATGGAAAATCCATACTAGCAATTGCTTTGATTTTTGCTCCCTTTAGGACCTCTATTAGCTTGCCTTCTCATTATTTTGGGGAGGCTGTTGAAATGGCACAAGACATATTGCTCATAGATCTAAAGAAAAATATCGGTAGCTATTTCTTCCCTTATTAAGTGAACTTTTCATTTTCCTTATGTCTGTTGCTAACAGTATCCTTTCAATCTCCTTTCTACATCCATCAATAAAAAGCCTGGATCTTAAGACAGTAAGAAACAGTGCTTCATTTCCCCCATAGGCAATTTATAAATTATGAAGAAATATGTTCCCAAAATTCATTTGTATATAAAGTATTTGGAGCAACGTTGAACATAACAGATTGTTTGCCCAGTTAGCCCATAATAAGCTATTAATCCATTTTTCATTAGAGTTACATTTGTTCAATAAATATTTAAAGAATGCCCACCATGTGCCAGACTCTCTTTCAGGCACTTGGGAAGCATCAATAAACAAAATAGACATTCTTGTTGGATATATTCAAATAATAGACATGGCAGTTCTCTAATCTTAGTTTACCGATTCAATAAAAGGTGGACATTGAAAACCTTCCATTCAAACCTGGCAAAGGAAAGCGAGGAAGGGAGCAGGAGACCACAGGTGTGTGAGAGGAGGAGACCCCGAGGTTCTGACAACAGGAAGGGCAAACTCCTGCAGATGCTGGGCAGTAGAAGGGAGAAGAGGGTCCACTTTCCACTCCATTGGGCCACACTCTAACCTCCTCCTGAAATCCTCTCTCACCTTCCTCTCCTACCTCCGCGATGATCTGCAGTCTGTGCAGGAGAGAGGTGACGTTGAAACTGCCACAGAGGCAGCCCTCATTCTCACTTACCTGTACCTCCTCCAGGATCTTACCTTTGGCCCAGTTCAGTTCTAAACAGTTCCAATGAGAAACATTTTACTTATTGATTATACACGATGGACTGATTCATTGTTAACCGAAGCAGCAAAGCAAAAGGAAACAGCCACAGACTAGGCGTCCAAACAGGGAGGTCTCAGTCTCAGTTCTGCTACAGCACAGTGATGTTAGGCAGGTCACTTAACATCTGGAAATCGTGGTTTTTCTCTTGCACTTGACAATCCCTGACTGCTGTCCTTTCATCTAATGTTCATTACATACACGGAAATGGTTACCTTGGTATTTCTAAAACAGACATATGTATGATCTGATTTATGTAAAAAATGATTTGTGGTTATGCACACATATATGGATGTAAATATATCAAAAAGGTATAGAAAGATACAGACTCTGAGAGGCGAGGGTGGGGAGAGAAATGATTCAGGACTTGCAATTTTTGCTCCATATATTCCCATGAAGTCAATTTCTTTTGCAACATATATTACTTGTGTAATAAGAAAAAAGACTAATAAGTAACACATCCACAGTAGTGTATGATCTAGGTTAGAGAACGTACAGATTGATTTTATGTGTTTATGGGAAAATGTTTCTCTCCTTACCCTCTTAAAACAGGTGATACAGAATGAAAAACACAATCTTTAGAAGAGTAATTCTCTCTTGAGAGGGGAGAGAGAGGAGATATGATTGAGGAAGAACACATGAGCGCTTCAGAAGTGTTGGCAATACTCAATCCCTTAAGCTGGGTGGTAAGTCCTTAAGTATTTATGTTACTATTTTTCTTTAAACCCCCCCTTCCAATATATTATATATTTATTCTCTATGTTTGGTAAATTCCATAATAAAAATGTAAAAACACAAACACTGGGCAGAATCCACCTATGTACCTTAACCTTATCCCTTTCTCCAAGTTGATTTTGATGGAGTAAGATACTAATTTGCAAATATGTTCTCTGTAATACCTTTTCTGGGCCTGGAGTACTTCCTGGGCAATCTTTCTTTCCTCAGCCCTGGCGTTCTTCACAGCCTCCACCTTCTCTCTGTGGCACTCCATCATAATTCTTTGGATTCTATGGACCATGCGTTGTTCTGCAGCCAAGTGTTCCCGCTTCATTTCGTCATCCATGTTTTGATATATTTCTCTCTTAGTTTTATCTGCCATTTCCTTAAGCAACGGAAAAACTAGATTTAGCTATTAGAGATTTGATGTTTAAAAATGCATACTATAAATCGTAGTTTTATCTATCTGATGGCAAGGCACCTGTTAACACCGATGATTTAAAAGGTGAGCATGTATGATATAGAAAACTTTCATTTATATTAAGTAAAACTGAAAATGTACAAACTATGTAGCATAAATATATATAGATAATATTGAAAGCAAATATGCAAAAAGTAAAATAGCTGAGTTAGAGAGGTAGGGTTAAAGGTCTTTTTTTCACAACCGTCCAAATATTCTAGTGTCATATTTTCATTATATATAATTAGAAATACGTGTTGTGATTCTACTTTAGTAAGTCAGTCCTGGAAAATGGCAGAAATAATTATTATACCTCCTGAGTGTCTCCTAGGTAGGGGGAATCTGAGGCTCAGGTTGAAAACAATTGCACATTATTGCAGTCACAGGAACCTGCCTGCCAGTCCCCACTGCTGTTGGAGCATTCCAGCTCACTAGTATTGGGGGCCCCTTTCTTGTTCATGGAGGGGACAGGAACAAGTGCTCCATCACTCCAGGAAGGAGGACCTGTGGATGGCCTTCAACCAAATAAAGAGAGGAAACACTAGTCAAACCAAGACTTGGGGAAGAACAGACTGGCACATCTTCCTAAAGGAAAACCCTGTGACCATTTTGGAAATGCCTAGGAACTCCACAGAGTGTCCAGAACTCTGCAGAGCCCAAATGCTACAAACATGAGAAGGCAGAGATCCTTATGTTCAGGGGATTCACTGCCTGGTGGAGGAGGCCGATAACCTACTCAGGCAATGAGTATTGTGATAGAAATATATGCAAGAGGAGGACTGATTCCGTCTGGGTGTTTCAAAGCTTTCATTTAAAGGTAAATGTTTATCTCTATTTTAGAGAAGACCTCAAGAGAGCATAAAGAAATTAAGTTATTTCACAGAGAGTAGAAGAACTAGGGACATAAACCGGGATTTTTAACTGCCACTTTCTGGCTTCATTGCTGGATATCTAGAGTCTTTCAAGAGAGTCATCAATTGTACAGTCTTATAACATAGTACAGTGGGTTTT
The DNA here is from genome assembly GCF_000956105.1 of Propithecus coquereli. NCBI lineage: Eukaryota > Metazoa > Chordata > Mammalia > Primates > Indriidae > Propithecus > Propithecus coquereli. The sequence goes on along the minus strand of NW_012136858.1, from coordinate 4,465,063 downwards.
CTTTCTTTCTTTTTTTTTTAATAGCTGCAGAATCCCTTCTTTAAATGAAATCTTACCCAGCTTGGAAAGGAATAAAACCAATAATAGTCCTCCCGGCTGAAGGTTGCCCAACCCCCTCTAGCACCTTTTCTGTGGGGCCCTGAGGGAGCCAGCACCATGGACAGAGCACCCAGCAAGCCTGCTCAGCTGGAGCTGAGAGTCAAGAGAAGCCCAAATTTCAAGGGAAACTGAAGTCACTTTAGCTTCTTAGAAAATTAGTTCAACAAATAAAATATTTGTCAGACAGACTTCAGCTTTTTCAAGAGAAAAAAAATTTTCAACTTCTCACTTTGGCTACTCCAAGGGTAGAAAATTTTTAAAATGAAATAGACAACAGAAATCAATGTTAAGAATCTCTCCAGAGTGGCTTCAGTTCATGTATTTTGAGGATCTTTTTAGGAAAGCATTGGTCATTTAGAAATGCTAGCTGGATTTTCTACACTGCAAAAGACTTTGTCTCTTAAACTGCTAAATTTTTTTGATAATAAAATACTTTGAAAGGAAGTTTCTAAATGTCTTTAACATTACCTTACCTCATAAAAGAGTATTATGAAACACTCTAACAAGGCCCGGGCTCAAAGACAAAGGTGAATGATTGTACCAGGCTAAAAACTTCATATGACACTTAATAATTGTTCATGGCAATCTGCCTCTGTCAAAAATGACCCCAGACTGCTTTGCTTTTTGAGACTAATATTTGTTCTTTATAGTGAAAATTACAAAATTACATGCCATTGGTCTGAGGACTCTCCTCTAACTTCTGCCAGTGAGCCCCTTTTTGTCACTTCTAGTATCCAGCATTTAATCTATTTCAGATTTGAAAAATCAAGTGACCAAGTCTGTTGGGTTTAGGTTGTCAAGAAGTGTAATGGCATTTGAGAGGTTCTGCTATGGGTAATAAGCCTCAGTTATTCTCTTGTAGTCAGAAGCCTTTATTTAACTCCTAAAGGGATATTTTAACTTATGTTATGGGTTTTCAAGTATATCCTCATAATTGAGCCTGCCTGGGTGGTTGAACTTAAGATAGGTGAAGTATTATTGTAATATATTTCTTTTTTTTTTTTTTTTTTTGAGGCAAAATCTTGCTGTTTATTTCAAAGATCTAATCACAGCAACCTCAAACTCCTGGGCTCAAGTGATCCTACTGCCTCAGTCTGCCGAGTAGCTGGGACTACAGGCATGTGCCACCATGCCCAGCTAATTTTTTCTATATAGTTTCAGTTCCAGCTAATTTCTTTCTATTTTTAGTAGAGATGGGGTCTCGCTCTTGCTCAGGCTGGTCTCGAACTCCTGAGCTCAAACAATCCACCCACCTCAGCCTCTCAGAGTGCTAGGATTACAGGAGTGAGCCACAGTGCCTGGCCTCATAATATATTTCTATTTGAATGGTAGAATTTAAAAGTGACATCTCAGCCCTTTATTTGGGCTGGGTTCTGAACTAGGATTCAGAGAATTAAACTGTGTCCCTCTTTTATATAATGATTTAATAATAAATCATTTAATAAAAAAACCCAAATCATTTTACTACCTCACATAGCATGTGGAATATACGTTTAAAAGTCCAAAAATAATTCAATAACCTACTATATGGCAGCGTTTTTATTCAACGTAAGGTCTCCCAATTAAATTGCTTATACTGAGATGCGTCTTGAGTAAGCCCACATTTTGAAGTATTATAAGAAATAGCTTCATGAACTCCATCATGTTAACTATACAGATGTGTTTGACAGGCATTTTTTACATCAAATGTCTCCCTCAGGAGAAGTTTCAGGTTTCACAAGTAGGAATATCTGAGCCTCTCTTAAGTGCCTGATTTGTTTTCACATTATGAACGTGGTGATTCAAGGTATTTCTCTCTTTGCATTGGCTGCCAGAAAACTCAAGGCCCAATAAGTGATAATTGCACAAGACTTCTTGGCATACCTACATTTTTAAGTTTTAAATTTGCCCATGACTTAATTATACTTCCTACCCTAATTTTTTATTTCTTATTTCCCATAGCTTCTACTTTCTCATTTACTTTTATTATTGTCTTTGAATAATATAAATGACTTTTCAAAATACTATTTGTTCATTGGATAAGATCCTCAAATTTTATTTAACAGCATGCACTTGAGACATACCAAACTCCTAATATCATGTAAGAACCATACCTGGTGGTCTCTACATATCAGAATTTAATGATATTTGCTTCTAGAAGAACTTGTTTTTCTGCCATATATTGGTAATCTCAAACTTCAGCATGTGTGAGAATCACTTGGGCTGCTGACAGAGTCTGTAGGTCAGGGTGAGACCCAGGAATTTGCATGTTAAGCTCCCAGAGGAGTAGGTTCTGACGCAGGTGGTTCATACACACCCCCTCAGAAGGGGTACTGATGTCTATGTCTGGGTATCCTACATACATAACAGCTTGAAATAACAACCCTACACACCACTCTGAGACAAATTTCTCCTTCATATATAAAAACACCCCAGAGATGGTGGTATAAATGTAAATTCCCCACCCCTAAACAAATTTTTCAGAAAGGTCAGTCTGCCTCTAACTTTTTCCCTTTAAATTTTCTTAGGACTTCCTTCTACTGAAGCACTAAGTGCATCCACTTGAAGGCTACATGGGGTACAATCGAATTACTTAAAGGAAGACCACGATGTGAACTCCTTGATACAGGCATCGCATCTTCCTTACATCTTCACAACCTAATACCAGAAGTGTATCAACCAGCACAGTAGGAGCCTGATTGAATGGCCTCTGGCTGCAGCATTATACAGGGTCCTAGAGCTCCCTACCAAGCTTCAGGTTTCCCTCTTGGAAGAGCAGTAAATGCAAATTTAGGAAAAAGAATAGAACCAGAGAGCCGAGAGAACAGCCTGCTTCATTCATTTGACAACTATTTTGAGTGCCTATTAAGTCAAGGCACTATGCTGGGCACTAGGGCTAGCCTGGGGAACTAAGATGATTTGATTTTTTCATTCACTAAAATGAATTCATTTTTCTTAGAGGGTGTCAAATTGAGAACCAGTCAGATCCATCTACTCTAAAAATGACCTTAATGTAACTTGTTTGAAGAAATTAGATCCCAAAGATTCTTGGTGGGAAATTTGTTAAGTTTTCATCAGACATGCCCCAGTAAAGACTGCAGTCATGTGGGGGAGTCAGACATTAAAAAACTAATCACACAATCAATTATTTAATGACAACAGTGATGACTGCTCTGAAAGAGATCAAGGTGTCATGGACAGCATGTGGGCGGCAGGGCAGGGTTGGTCAGGCAAAGCTTTTCTTGGGAAGTAAGCCATGGAGTTTTCTTTCGCCCACTCAGCACTGCTGCAGAGAGCTCAGCATTTCTTCTATGAACCTCCAGGGTCTCCTAACTAACTCCATGAAACACCGACCTAGATTTTTATATTATTATCTTTTTTCTCATTCCCTTGCCAACCTATGTACTTTATTTTTTTAAACTAACTTAAGTACTTTTTAAAAGACAGCAAATAAGCCACTATAAAAACCTGCAAATCTCTTTGATGTATCTCTTTCAAAATCTGAATGTCAATATTGTGTCTGTCATTTGCTTCTTCAAGTGCTGTCTCCACTGCTTGTTTCTGGAGTTCATAAGCCTTTGAAAGAAAGAGTCCATTTATCTATTAATATATCAAGATGAGCATAGGGCAACTTGTCTTATTTGGGGTGTCAGTAAATCAGGTTTTCAAGTTTACTGAGAATTAGCAATCACCATGGCGTCCCAAATTTCTTGCTCCATTCCCGTCTCAAACCTCCCATAGCAAACTGGCTGCCTTAGCCAGAGATGCCCAACACATCTCCACCCTTAGCTAACATCGCTAATGACAGGGCAGCTTCACTGTGCATAGGCTGCCGGGTTGTCTTTTCTCTTTGGCATTTTATTTCTCACTTGGTTGACTATCAAAGTAACATATGTGCATCGTAGAAAATCTGGAAAACACAGAGAAGTGAAAAGATCCACAAAGCTAGAAAGAGCTGAGTAAAGAGGCTGAGGACATCTCAGATCCTCTGCATCAGGTCTTCAGAAAGTTTTATTACTTTATTTGAAGAGAATACACAGAACACAAGATAAATTTACATTCAAATTGTAGACTATTCACAAAAGCATTGCCTTGTATTAGGATGTATAATTGATGGTTCACAATCAGTTTGAATTTTATTACTGATATTATAAAAATAGAAGACCTCTAAGATTTTGAGATATATTACCCTTTGCACTGGAGTATTTAAATGTTCAAAATATTTTCATTCCAAGCCTTTGCTGGCACTAATACTGGACAATTCCAATATTATTTGCTAAAATGTCTGTTTTATAGAGAAACTTAGAAGTGATATCGTTCTAAGCACTCTGGCTTGTCCTGCCTTCAAGGAGCTTTAATTCTCTTTATAGGAAGACATTTATGACATTCTACCTATGATTGGAAGAAGTGGGGGCTGTGGGATTGAGGCTTTGCTTTCATCTTGGATCCTACTGCAAGCCCTGATATTCAAATAGGCCCATGGCACTCAGCAGTGATATGGACAAGGTATCAAGGATTTTGGAGAGAGGAGACAAAAAGGGGAGTAGGCCATGATAAAGCATTTAAAAAAATGAGCCCTTAGTCCAGGGTCATTACATACTGCACAAATGGATGGTCTATATGTTAAGGTTTGGGCCATAATAAACAATTATCAGCAAGGATGTCTTCTTAGTTCTTTTTTTCTTTCCTTTTTTTTTTTTTTTTAGTGTTGATTTTAGTCAAATGAAAATAAAGGGAGCAGGAGTCATCCATACAGAGAGGCAATTTAAAGGAAGGAAACTCCTGATGACACTGCTTCTTACAAAGCACCTGCTGTGAGCCAGGCACATTATTCCGTTGAACGCTCTCCACACTCCTATAGAATGGCTATTATTATTCCTCTTTTACAGACTAAGAAGCCAAGACTACAGAGGTTAAAGAACTCACCCAAGGTCCCACAACTAATCAGGATTCAAAGTCAGTTCTGTCTGACTCTGTAGTCTCTTACACTATATTGTTTCAGACAAATCCAAAATGTGAAAGAACTGCAAAGTTGTATTTTAGGTTGATTTATAACTTCTTTTACCTGAGCCCATACGTTAGCTTCTGCTTTTGCAATACGTTCTTTGAGTACAGCCTCTTGAAATTGCTCTTCTTTTTTCAGAATATTCGCCCCAATATCTGTATATTTGAAGAGAAATGATCACAAATCTCCACAGACTCTTTCCTGGCTTTTCCCCCCACCACTATCTAATTATTTATGAGGGCTACCCAGGAGATATGTCCTTTTAGGAGCTGCCAATCCTTTCTTTAAAGATACCTATTGAAGGGGTGAGTTTTTTCCTAACTGATGAGAAGGGAGCTCAGCACTGTCAGGCCTGGATGGAGTTGGTCATCAAGCCCACTCCACACAGTAGGCAACTGGGGAAGGTAAGTGGAATAAATGCCCTGCAGAGATGGGCATATTTTGTACACCCAAAGAAGAATGATGAGTGAATATTCAAGAGATATTGGGACATTATACAGCTCTCTTTCCCTGTTATCTGGGTGCTGGTGTTACTTTCATCAGGGGAATGGAAGCAGAATGGCTTCTAATATATTATATGCTTTTCTTTAGTGTGTGGGTCTTCATGGGTTTAATTGCTTCAGTTGTAGAGTGAGCTAAGAGGTAGTAGTATATGATTTCTCTGTCAATAATCTAATTTGATTTCCAGATAATAATATTCCCAACTGGATATCCATATGCAGAAGAATGAAAGTAGACCTTATCTCCCAATATATACAAAAAAACGAATCAAAATAGATTAAAGACTTAAATCTAAGACCTGAAACTATGAAACTAATAAAAGAAAACATTGGGGAAATGCTTCAGGACATTGGTTTGGGCAAGGACTTCTTAATACTCTCAAAGCAAAAGCAAACAAAGCAAAATTGGACAAATGGGATCTCATCATGCTAAAAAGCTTCTGCACAGCAAAGGAAATGATCAACAAAGTGAAGGGACAACCCACAGAATGGGAGAAAATATTTTCAAACTACTCATCTGACAAGAGACTAATAGCTAGAATATATAAAGGAGCTTCAACAACTCACTGGGAAATAATTAAATAATCCAATTAAAAATGGGCAAAGGATATGAATAGGCAATTCTCAAAAGAAGACATACAAATGGTGAACAGGTATATGAAAAAGTGCTCAACACCATTAGTCAACAGAGAAATGCAAATTAAAACCACAATGAGATATCATTTCACCCCAGTTAAAATGGCTTTTATCAAAAAGACGGGCAATATCAAATGCTGGCAAAGATGTGGAGAAAGGGGAACCCTCATACACTGTTGGTGGGAGTGTAAATTAGTGCAACCACTATGGAGAACAGTATGGAGGTTCCTCAGAAAACTGAAAATAGAACTACCATATGATCCATCAATCCCACTGCTAGGTATAAATTGAAAGGAGGGGAATCAGTATATCAAAAAGATATCTGCACTCCCATGTTTATTGCAGCACTATTCCCAATAGCCAGGATTTGGATTAATCTAAGTGTCCATCAAAAGATGAATGGATAAAGAAATTATGGTACATATACACAATGAAATATTATGTAGCCATAAAAAGAATGAAATCCTGCCATTTGCAACAATATGGATGGAACTAGATAACATTATGTTAAGTGAAAGAAGCCAAGCACAGAAAGACAAATTTCACGTTTCACTCATATGTGGGAGATAAATATTAAAAACAATTGATCTCATGGAGACAGAGAGTAGAATGATGGTTACCAGAAGCTGGGGAGGGTAGCAGGGGGTGGAAGATATAGCGGGGATGGTTAATGGGTGCAAAAATTTAGATAGAATGATATTTGATAGCACAATAAAGTGACTATAACCAATAATAATAAGTTAGTGTATACTTTAAAATAACTAAAAGAGTGGAATAGGAAGTTCCTAACACAAAGAAATGATAAATGCCTGAGGTGATGGATACCCCAATTACTCTGATTTGATGAAATCACATTATATGCCTGTATCAAAACATCACATGTACACTATAAAGATATACAAGTATTATGTATCCATAATTAAAATAAATAAATAAATAAAAACAAATACTATTCCCATAATACTCTCCCTATACAGACAAGTTCAGGGGTGGGGAACCTTTTCATGTTGGAAGGCCACATTAATTTAGTTATAATCAAAGAAACCTCACCCAAGCAACTTCAATTGGATATACTTAAAAATGTATATTTATAAAAATCTAAACTATGTAATTAATAACTTCAAAAAATGAAAACTATTTTCAATTTTAAAGTTAATTAGCCTTTTAATGACTTTGTTGTGTCTGCTTTTTGTTGGAAAGCATCTAAATATTTGGCTGCAGCATGGAGGTCCACAGTTTCAGTTGATCCTCTAGATGAATATAAAGTCATTTGTGATCTTAAGGGCATCTGGATTTGGGTTAGGTAGGAGAATACAGCTTCACAACGATAAGTGGCTGAAAAGAAACAAAGCATTTTTTGGGCATGTTGCTGAAGGCATGGCTATTCTACTGCATTTTTCTATGTTTCAATTGGATCTTTCTTTGCACCAAACAATGCCTTTAAAATGTCATCTACTGAGAGCTCAATCAATTCCATCTGTAGTTCTTTAGGTGCCTTTGTGATAACAACTAGGCGAGGATGAAATGCTAATTTGAGTGTGATATCATGATTCTCAAAGTCAGTGAACCTTTCATTATATTCTCCAATTAACAAGTTTATAACAGCTGCATATTCTTCAAATGATTGACATATATCATCCTGCTCATCATTTACTTTTGCTAACTGGGGAAAATGTTCATCTAAAATTTCCTTTTGAAGAAGTGTTTTGAAAAAAGATAGCTTTTTTTGAATTGCTGGGATTTTTTGCCACATATCATATATACACTTTGCTTTACTTTGCAAAGAAATATTCAAGTCATTTTGATTTGACATGATATCACATAGAAATGCTGCATTCCTATAGAAATCGTCTTTCAATAATTCACATTGCTGATTCTGTTCTTCATAAAATTTAACTATCTGTTCTCACAGAGATACAATTTTGGCTAATACCTGTCCCTGTGATAGCCACTTTAGAATGATAGGGCAAATCCACACTGAATACCTCATTGTTCAACTTTAGCATGTTACGAAACTGGGGATGCTGTGTTCCATTTGCACAAATACAGTTAACAATACTTACAACTTGTTGCAAACTGACACTTAAAATAGTAATTTTGCAGAGATTTTACTGATGCAAGAGACAATGAAAAGAAATGAGAGCATCTGGATCTGTTAATACTTTTTTTACCTGTGCAATAAACCCTTCATGTTTTCCTGTCATGGAACATGCACTGTCTGTACATACATTCACTAAATTTACGAAGTTCAGTCCAACTTCACAACATTCATCTTGAAAGTTGTTAAAGATAACAATTCTCCATGTTCTGTTTGCAACAGTGCTCAAAGCAAGTAACTCTTTATAGCAAAGAAAATCTTCCGTTATAACCTAAATGAAGTATAAAACCTGTGCTGAGTCAGTATTATCGGTTGATTCATCTAAAATGATTGAATAATATATATTCTCCTTTTGAATTATCACATGAAGTTGTTCTGTTAAGTTGAAGGCTAATTCATGCTGCCGATCAATTATGGTTCTCCTTGAAAGATGCAGTTGTTTGTACTTTGAAATGTTATCAGGGTCTAAGCATCCTACAAGTTTTTTCACATTTTCTACACCACTGAATGGCTTCCCTTTTTTCCCTGAGTATGTAAGCTACTTTATAAGTTGCTTCAGTGGCATTATTTCCAGGTCTTATTGTTGCTTGAAAGAACTGTCTTTGCTTTTGCTTTTCATCTTTTAATTTCTGCAATACAACCTTTCGTGCCTCCTCCTCTAATTTAAAATATTTGTGGTCCTTATGAGTGTTATAATACTGTAGAGCATTGATTTTCTTTAATGTTGATATTGTAGTATCACAAAGCAAGCAAATCGTCTTATGTTTAGCAGAAATAACATAAGATTGCATCTCAATTTTCATTAAAAACTCTGTTTTCTTCCTTCGCATTCTCTCAGTCTTCTTTGACATGATGGGCTATTAAGCAGACAGAATTAAAAAATACTGTAGAGCTGTGCACCTATTCACAAATTCCACTTCAAACAGAAATATAGTGCACTCTATCAAAAGCTGATAAGAGACTGGCATACTCAACCCCCATAAACTCTCGCCAACCAGCCTTGTGTGGCAGTGGTGCCAGTCAGGTGAGGGGAGTTAGAATTAAATCCATGAGCATAGCAGCCATCAATTTAGCCCTTATGGCTTACTAATGCTCTAACTGTGCTGGTCAATCTGGGAGGATTATTTCATTGAAACTTATTTTATTCTTTGGTATTTAAAATCCATTCATTTTAAAAATAAAATTAAAATATAAAAGACAAACAAAAATGTACTAATAAAAAAATAAATTTGTCCTGTAAAATTTGGTTTCAGTCAAAGGGCTGCACTTAAGGACCTAGAAGTCCACATGTGGCCTTACGGAGGTTCCCTAGTCCTGGACAAGTTTCTAAGGTTGAGAGGGGTTAGAGGACTATACAATATCAGATAGCTAGAGACAGAGCTGGACCTGGAGCCAAGATCTGAGCTCTTTTAGCTGGGTACAGGGTTTTTCCATCTTCTTGCCAGAGTGGGTTCAGTGAGAGCTCATAAACTTGTGGGAGTGACAAGCCTTTTGGATACTGCAATCACAAACAGTAATCTTTCTCTCCAGTTCAAACTCTTATAGTCCTTATTCTCCATTCCATTCATTTTTCACATCTTAAGATTTGTTGAATTATTAACTTTTCATGTGATTAGGTCTTGATGATCAACTTCCTAAAATTACAAAGCACATCTTGTGCTGCAGTGTATCTCTGATGGTGTCTGGCTTGGCAATAAGCACAGACAAGGCATTTGTCGACATGTATATGTGTCCGCCCAACATCTCTTCTCTCCTGCATTTCAGGTTGTTCTGGTGGGATTGCCAATAGCAGCACCCGACCTTCCTAGCCCTTTTTAATCCCCTTCTCTGGGCTACAATAATTGGCCCAGGACCTGGCACACGCTCAAGCTGTGCAACCAGGCTTTCCCCAAGGATTTTATATAGGATATAAAGAGAACGTAGCTCTTTTTCCTCTGGGATTTCTAAGCTGGAGGTAATAGATGCTTAGAGATATTGTATCCACATCCCTCCTTTCCTAACTGCTAGAATAAGTCTGACTGTAGTAGTAAACAATTAAGCCAACTCACTAAGAGCTATGCATGGGCAGATGGAAAGCCTTGATGCCAGATCCCCCTTGGATTTCTATTAAAAGGGTCAAGAAATTCCACTTTACGCATAGTCTGTTCTGAGTTGTTTTTGTCATTAGCAACTAAAAGTATACATTTGGTGGCATAGAATTTTTGCTAGTACATCATCAGTGAGTCTTAAAAACAGAGGGCAACAAATACTATGGTAGAGAGGGACATACACTGCAAAAGTTCAACACTCTGTAGAAATAATTATGAAAGATATTCTAGGAAGAAATGTGACTAAGCATGGACCATCAACGTGTTGAACTACATAAAAATGGGATACAAGTGACGGCTACCATTACCCTCTTTTATGCTTAAATCCCTTTACTTTATATTGGTTGTTCTCAACCCTGATTGTGTAACAGGATCCCTGCAGAGCTTTTTAAAAATGCACATGCTGAAAAAGGAACAAACTATTAATACAAACAACTTGGAGAATCTCAGGGGCATTATGCTGAGTGAAAAAAGTCAGTCTCAAAGGATTAGATAATGTATGATTCTGTTTAGATAGCATTCTTACAGTGATAAAATTATAGTGATGAACAGATTAGTGGTTGCCAAGGGTTCCAGTTAGGGGGGAAGAGTGTGGCTGTTAAGGTGTAACACAAGGGAGTTTCTTTGTGGTGATGAAACAATTCTATGTCCTGATTGTGGTGATGGTTACATAAATATACACATGTGATAAATTTCATAAAACTATATACCAAGGGAAAAAACATATGTATGGTCTGTACCTGAGTTAATAGCATCATTCCAATGCCAATTTCCTGGTTTTGACAAAGTACTGGGATTATGTATAAAATATCAATGGAAGAAGACACATGAAGGGTACAGTAGGTAGAAACTCTCTGATCCATTTTTGCACTGAGTCTTAAACTACTTCAAAATAAAAAGTTATTTAAAAGTGAAAAGAAAAAATAAACGTGCTGAGTCCTCACCCTAGAGGTTCTAATTTAGTGGGTATGTGTTGGATTAGTATTAAATCCAGTGGGTCTGTGTTTAGATATCTGTATTAAAAACAAAATTGTCAAAGTTCTATCATGCATTGCTAGGATTGAGAAATATTGTCCCATGAAATATTCATTAGCTCTTCTATAGACATTTCAACATGCTTTTGAACTTACTTATAAAGAACAGAGAATTTTGACTCCTTTTTAACTTAAAACAGTTCAATGACAAACTTCATTGACTATCAAAGATTAATTTCTAACTAGATAGATTTAATTTATTCACTAATGTTTGCATTCAGATATTCTATAAGGCATAAGGAATCAATCATTAACGCATATCTAAGAATGGAGATACATTGTCCTGGGTGTAAAAGTCAAGTCAGTTTAGAGATTATAAAGAATAATTCATACTAAGCATTAACTAAAAGTTGAAATCAGTTTGGGATTGATATTTTTAGATAATGATTTCAATTTGAATTTCTCCTAAATTATGGATTTTTTTTTTCAAACACCCTCCATTCTCTAGTTTCTTATATTTTCAAAGATCAGGAGTGAAATCAAATCACTCTTAATTTACTATGTTAAAGGAAGAGAGGATCAGAGAAGTATTTTGAGAGTCTTTAGGAAAATACTAGTAAGGCTCAAAGTCATATTGAAAACTCTTACGGGGATAAAAGAGAAGGAAATCTGTAGTTATAATTTCATTCTTATGTATTATATATACATATATCCATATGATAAATATTCTCATGTTATCTGTATGTATCTACTCTTAAGTTACCAGCTACTAAGGTTATAGTTTCTTTCACCAATTTATCAGGATACTATTTAGAGATATTTCCTCTCCTACATGTATTGAAGATGCCCAAGTATGGGCAACAGCAAAAAAGAACTCACATTTACTATTATGTGCTAGGCTTGATAATAGGTAAAAATTATTTTGTTAAAGCCTCATAACAACCTGCAAGATAGGTATCAATATTTTTGTTTACATATAAGGAAACAGACTGAGAGGCCAAATACCCTGTTCAACGCACACAATTGGTAAGTGGAAAGGCTGGATTTCAACCCATATTCTTTCCATGCCAAATAGGTATCCTTGTAGGGACAAGCAACTGTAAACAGAGAAAAGCTGATAAAAGTATATGTAACAGGAAGAATCACAAATAATGCTATGAAGTGTCAGAACAGAGGAAAACAATAAAGTCACTTACCCAGTATATCTTTGTGAGTGTAAAAGCGTGTCTTAAATGGCTTGTATTCATGGATCCGTTTGAAGGTTTTTCCCAAAGGGGCTGGTGGAATTATTTTGTTACAAACAGCACAGCAAACAAAGTTTGTGTAATTTGAATTTCTTATCATAGTTAAATTTCAGATATCTTCTATTATTTACAGTTAAAATAATCTTAGGATGAGAAAAAGTAGTTTTAAGAAAAGATGGAAGTTTAAGAAAGCAGGAAGAGGTTCAGGGTTTTAGGACAATGCTAAAGACTGGTAAGGATTAAATGATGCACCATGATTAGGTAGTGGTTATGGGCCTAACATTAAAGAATGGTATTAAAAACCCCTGCCATATAAGGTATGGGCATTGGATTGGGGAAGATTTTAGCAGTTGCTTCCTCCCAGACTCTAGCATGCAGTTGTTAACTTACTTAGCAACTGTTGCTAAGTAAGACAAGCTTTGCTCATAAAAGCAACTTGAAATAATGACAAAAGGAAGCATGATGCAACCATTCATTTTCCTGATACTTTCTGTATTGGTTTCCTATTGCTGCTTACTGTTTTCTGTTGCTAATAACAGAATACCCGAAACTGGGTAATCTTTAAAGAAAAGGTATTTATTTCTTACAGTTATGAAGACTGAAGTCCAAGGTTGAGGGGCCACACCTGGTGAGTGCCTTCTTGCTGGTGGGGGCTCTCTGCTGAGTCCCAGCGTGGCACAGGGTTACCACACCACCAGGGACTGAGCATGCTAATGTGCTAGGTCAGGTGGCTCTTCCTCTTCTTATAGAGCCACCACGTTAATCCATTAACCCATTAATTCCATATGGTTCAATCCATTCATGAGGGCATGATCTAATCATCTCTTGAAGGCTCCACCTCTCAATACCGCCACTGGCGATTAACTTTCAACATGAATTTTGGAGGAGACAAATACTCAAACCATAGCACCACTGTAACAAATTAACACAAACTTCATGGTTTAAATACAACACAAATTTATTCTCTTCTTTTTAAAATCACATAGTTAACTAATCCGTTCCTATAATTTTAGAACAGCTATAAAAATTCTGCCTATCACAAATATCTACGCAACTGAATACATCAAGTGACTGAATTTTTTAAAATTGCTTAACAATGTCATATACAGCATCTACCTAGCAGGACTGATTTTATAATGAATCGTGCCATCAATGAAATTAATTTCAACACTAGAACTCCCATGGGGCCCTGAGCTAAGTGTACCACAAAAGTTATCCTATAATTCCTTTATGAATCACATTTATATTGACATATATGACCTGATAACTACATGATGACCTTAAGTTATTCTATCAGTTGGTGCCAGATTTGACTTCAAGGGTTAATTGGGACTGGGAGAAAAGAGATGAATTACTACTGAGAATTGAGACTACTGCATGCACTATCTGGATTGAAAACTGAAGGCACTTTTGTCAATATGACTTTCCAATCTGTTACTAGAAATTCTTGCCCAGAAGGGAGGGTAACCAACCGGTCTTGATTTGCCTAGGACTGTCCCTGTTTTAAAACTAAAAGTCCTGATCTCCTGCAGTGCCTGGCAAAGAGGATTTTGTCCTACCATGGAAGATAAGGCTGCAAAACCAGTAACTTCACTGTTTCAGGAAATTCTTGAAAACCAATTTGCCAATTGAACAGCCTTCAACTGATAAGGCAAGTAGCTTCTATAACAGAACATTAGATTACTGCCCTGGGCATAAAGGTCACTTACCATTTATCAAGTAATAGTTTACTTATCAAGACATTCTTCAGTCAGACCTAATCTATTACATCGGGAACTTGGCTCAATCTCCACCAAATTTCTACATTGAAAGATGTTCTTTAACCACTTGAACTTGTACTCCAAATACTGTAAATATCTTCCCTAATCATTCCTTTCTTAAATACAACTAACTTTGTAAAAGTGGCATTTTTTCCTTAGTGTAGCAGGTTTAATAAACTTAGTTTTGTTTCATCAACAGGTTGTTCTAATGGTCTTTCGGGGGAGTTGGAAGTTAACAATCCTTTACATAATTTTGTTTCAAAATACAGGAGTGTTTCTGTACTTAAGACCTAAACATTTTATTTTTAAGGGTTAATGTGGCTACTTAATTATTATGTGGACATTTACACCTGTGTCAAGCATCCTTGACTTAAGTGACCCCATATTAGAAAAAGACTCCGTCTTATATTTCAAAAGGCATCATGCCAGCAGAGACCAGATGTTCACCTAATCAATAAAGACTGGTTGTTTTATTGATATGTCTTAACCATAGCCAGACAAGGGCATAACCCTTTACTCTCAGTCCTCACGAGAGGACTCAAGGGCCATGAAAAGAGCAGAACTTCATCAGTTAGATGTGCCCATCTCTATAGACACTGTCTTGCAGTCACTCGTGATCAGCACCCAGCATCTGCCACTGAAGGCTCTGCACAAATCAAGGACTTTGCCTTGCAAGACACTGATGATCTGGATCAGCCCAGGGCACTCTTCTTGTCCATGTCAACTTCCTTGGACTGGTTCATTAACCCTTTTTAAATCCCCTTTTCTCTTGATGTTGAAAGTTACCATGTTTAATGTGGAAGTTTTAATCTATAACATTTATATACTGATTAAGTATACCACTATGTATGTATGTTTGCAATATTGACTGACTGGTAGATTGGCTTGAGCGTGTGTGTCTGTGGCTCTGACTACCAAGCAAATGGGTAGTACTAAGGAGAATTGCCTCCCTGGGAACTCCATGTAGCTCGTGGCTTTTATGATTAAAACATCATCAATAAAAGTCTGACCTTGTGGAAAGACACGAACGTGCGTGGACCTGTTATACCTGACCTTGCACCACTCATGACAACACCTAAGAGGTGGTATTTAATATATAATGGTGAAAATATCCTTAGACTTCGGAGCAAGGAAATCCAAGTTCCAGACTTGACTCTGAGAATCACTGCGTTGTTGGGTAAATTTCTTAACCATTCTCAGCCTGTTGTCTTATAAGCTGACATGATTGGACCAGATGAAGTCTAATATTCAAAATCCTCTATTTCAAAAGGTATTTTATTTTTGATGGTTATACCCTCATTCAATAGAGAATGGATGAAAACATCAACACGTAACTAGACAGCCTTCGACACTCTGCACTCACAAAGACTGTGCTATAATATAAACTTGTTCCTAAAATTCAATGTGATTCTTCCCTCATACCACTTTTCACAGTGCTGTGCTTGACTGAATCCACTGCTGCCTTGGTTCATTCTCATAGATGACACATGACTTAGGGCTCATGCTGTACAGTTTCTGCTGCCCTTCTGCACTTCAATAGTTTCTTGATAGTTTACCCAATTAATATTTCCCCTGCCACTGAATTTTATTCAATTTATTTTGTTGAATAGTAAAAATTTCTAAAAGGCAGCAATGTGATATTAAACACATAAGGTGAAATCAGAAGAACCCTAGTTCTAAGACAACCGAAATACATGAGGAAACCAAAAGCAAAAGATAATATTTAAATTAAAAGGCATTTTGTACTACCTAATTGCATTTTAAACTATTTGAAGTATAGTATATGGAGAGGCAAAGCAAAGAAATACTTAAGTCTCAGTAATAAAGATTTAATTTAGTTCCATGTAGATAAACTCAATTAGCTAAGCTCTGTTATATCTACAAATCAGATATAATTGCATTTTCATGTACCTTGCAAAACCACAATAAAGTGATAGAAATTAAAAAATAGCATTATGATGACAAACTCTGCCTGTGCTGTTGTTACTACCTGGTAATAACAAATGAAATAAAACTTCAGAGATGAGATTTACTACTGAGCCCCAATTATAATGATTTGGAGAAGAGGGCAAATGTCTAGAAATGAAACAGGTCCAGAATCCTTGTCAGATTTAAATTATATAAGGTAAATCCAGTAAAATAAGGAGATCTTATTTCTTATCTATTAAGTACCTCTAGTTTTTAAATAACTATTAAGAACACTTGGTTTTAAAACATCACTGTAAGATTAATTTATAAACTAAAATAGATAACATTTAGTTATAGTCAAATAAAAACACCATACCTCAGCATAATACCTTTTTTAATAGAAGAAAAACTCCAGTTACTTTGGGATATCCTCTCATTGAATCTTCATTTTAGTAGCTGAGTGGGGGTATCTTTTCAATTAAAATAAAATTCTGGACCCAAAACAGCTGAAATGGAAACCAAAATGTATGAACCATCCGTGGCTCTGTAAAAACTATTTGTCAGAGCCAACTTGGTTTTCATTTCTCACACCTTAATATTGACTTCAGGATTTAAAATGACTATTTCTCTCTCTTTACAAATATAGGTTCTATGCCAGGTAGACAACAAACATTTCCTTTGCAAATAGCAAAACACAACTAAACTAATAGCTGCAAAGGCACAATTCACCTTAAAATATTAAAAACACCATGCAAATTTAATAGCACTGGGTATTTTTATTACATAGAACTTAATAATTAACAAAAATAACTTCTATTCTCATGGCACTTTTATAAAAGGATTGAATAATAGAAAAATATTGTGACATTTTCTGTAGAAAAAGAATGAGATGATGGCTGCAGCTATGAAAGCAAAAAATTTACTACAGTTGTCTGGGTGCAATTGCTATCTTCTCTCATTAACATATTCTAGAACAAGAAACATGATACCGTGTGCTTGTAAAGTCTTTCATCTGAAGATTTCAGAGTCCTTAATAAGGCTTCATTTGCAGTAACCATCACTATTAATCCCATTTAGATGTTTTCCTCCTCATATAACTGTGTCCCTCACTATCAATAGCTTCATAGAGGTCCTTTTTATTCTCTTGTGTTGCATGTAGATAACCAATATATGCCACGCAAAGCGAAAGGGTTACCAATCCAAAAGCCATTACAGGTTTGTTCTGTCAAAGAAAAAAAATTATAAAGTCTCATTAAGAGTATAATTTAAAGAGACCCAAATTATGTGTTGTACTTTCCTCCTGACATGCCAAGTCTTTGTTACCACGCTAGCATTCCTATTGCAATATTTCTATTATAATTATTTACTCAGTTCTTTATTCAATTCACTCAACTCCTGATTACTTAGCGATTATAGAAGACTCTTGTTTCTCCTCTCCAGTCTTTATCCTATCTAAAGCCTGGATATCTCAGACCTCCATCCTTAGGAAGGTGACAGTTTGGGAGAGGCGTGAGACATAGAAATTGGTCTGGTTCTGAGTTTTCCGTGTTATCTGTGTGACTTGTCTGAGCCCATTTGCAAATGGAGAGAATTTGCAAACCTCAAATTAGTTCACTTTATTATATAATAATGAGAATCAAGGAATGAAGTACACATGCTATTCTTACCGAAGTCATAAATAGCTGGCAAAAAGCCTTTATATATTAAATATTAGACACAGCAATAATGACAATGTATACTCTCTTCTCTGGGAACCTACTCTATTACTGTTAGGGTGGAAAGCCTCCCCTTTTAATTACCTCAAGAAATTGAGTGATTGGAACAGATTTTATGCTGTTACAATAACCTTGATTTACTGCTGGAAAACCAAGACCCTGAGAGGTAAAGTGATGTAGCTTGAATTTAAAACATACATACATATATATATATATGTATGTATGTATGTATGTATGTATGTGTGTGTGTGTGTGTGTGTGTGTGTGTGTGTATATGAAAGATGTTCACAACTCTGGAGAAGTGTTTTGTCTAATACTTTGTGATTCCTGAAACTGTAACTAAGACGCCCCTCTTAGTGTACATTTACACTCAACAAATTGGCCTTCTCTTAGGTCAGTGTAAATGCACAGCAGTGATACAGATAGTATTTTCTGCTTCTGTTACCACACCTGCTATATTACGACTATTTCAAATCTTGATCACAAAAGAATAAGGATCAAACTTTTTCACTTAGATGAACATCTAAGAAAAGCCATAAGCTCAGAGCAGTTTAAATTTGCAATTCTTGAAATGCTTTTAGCAATTAAAAGAATACATTAAAGTTTTTAAAACATTCTACCTTGATTTAATGATTTGATGGTTAAGCTGACCTATTTAACTTTAAAACGGTTTACACTGGCAGATACATTATTAAAAATTCTAATCAGATTCAATACATTTAAATACTTACCATATTTTATAATTTGATTCCATTTACATTTATTTAAAAATATAATTCAACAAATCAAATATATTCACTAATTTGCAACAGGAAAATAGTGATTAGCTACCTTAATAACAGTGTACAAATGTATGTTTTGGAATTTTTAATGTTTGCAATATCATTTAGATAGAAATATTATTAATAAAAGGCTAGAACCGCAGTCTGTAAGAATAATCAGATTTTTACTTTGGTTTCCTTGTTTAAATGGAAGGTCTTATTTACCTAATAGTACCTGATCAAACAAGAAAAATTGCCTTCAAATAATGTAATGATTATAATAAAATAGTACTTTAAATATTTTGAGAAGTTGATACATTAAAGTGCAACCATTTTTCATCATAACTCTCAAATGACCTCAAAATATTTAGTTTTATATGTGTATTTATATGTGAAACAGTATTTAAAATTTTCCTTCCACCTGCTTTTATTCAGAGGTCTTATTAATCAACACAAAATTTCCACGATAAAATCAAATGTTACAGGAAAACAGAACTTTCTATTTCTGACAGACTGGTTAGATTAAACATAAAGTCTTTTCCTGGACACGTATCTTACAGGTTTAATGAAGAGCTCTGGATTCACAGCTCGAAATAAGGTCGTTGTGCGCACCCCTCTGAGCCCTGGGTTTTGAAAGTCTTTCTCTTTGGGTGGTTCCTTTTTAAATGTTGGAGGCTCAGGTGCTGACGACATCTTGACAAATGATGACTTATTACCTAAAAACAAAAGAATACATTTTTTTCCTTCATAACTGTGTTGATAAATTACTTCAAAAAAAAATCATTCTGATTCTTTTTTTGAAGTCCAGCCCAGATATGTGTACCAAAAGTGACTGCCCACTATCTTACTACTTTGCATAATACTTACTTTGTAAATGGTGCTCTAAGTTTATTTTGGTAAATCATTAATTATTTTTCATCTCTTAAAACAAACCAGTGTAGTAGGCAAGGGTTGTTTTCCTACTTTTATAGAAGTCTGGAGAATTGTTGCTTGGTCTGAGTCACATCGTACTGTTGTAAGAAGACAAGACTGAGGGTAGGAGAGGCCAGTGGGTTATCCACTCTCTTCTTTATTTCACTCTTCCTCACCAACAGCCCTTCCAGGATAGCAGCCTGAGGGAAGTACTAGCATTCCTTTGCTCAATATCTTCTCCTGCAGCGCCACTCCTGGCTACTTTCCCTGATGCTGCTCTGCCTTCCTCCATTGGCCCTGCCAAGCACTCACTGCTCCACACAGTGAGGATAAGTAGCTATTTGCACTCACTCTCCCTTTGCCTATCAGCAACTTTCTGGGCAGAGCAAGCTGTGCTATCTCCCTGAGTATCTTTTTTCCTCTTGGCTACTCTAAATCCATCCTATTAAACTCAAGCATGTCTTTTGTCTTCTGGTTCTCCTAGCAGGAGCATCAACATTTTGGGAATATTTTTCTCTTCTAGGTATTATTAGGCAAAAGCTTATTCTTATCATTCTGCCACCTAATGCTGGGGTGGGGAGTGAGGGTATAAAGGGAGGAGGTAGAGAAAGAAACCTTCTAAAGACTGAAATTAATGACAATAAAATTATTGGAGGAAATACCGCAACCCACTGTGTAGTAAACCTTATGAAATAAGAGTCAAACACTCATATTTAAACACTCATTGGGGCTTTGTTTGTACAAGCATTCTTTATTCATTAAGTCTTCTATTTTATAGACTTCATAAAAACAATATTTTTGCAACTTTGTAGTTAAGGAGAAAACTAGGAACTCAGCTTTTCAAAACACTTTGTGTTGCAGTCGTCACTAAATATTCATCTATACCACTTAATTGGGTACACCCCCTTCAGGAACATGTTTGAAGGGAAAGGAGTTCTCCAGACACTTTCTATGCTGGCAAAGGCTTTAGAAATGTTCACTGTTGGCTGTTCCATCATTTGATTCCCCCGCATGTTATGGTTATCATTGTCATATTCATTGTCATCATCACCAACACCACCACCACCATGGCTTTCTGGCTACATTTTTACATCTGTCAGCACTTCTGTAGCAATTCCAAGATTTGATAACTCTTGGGAACTAGTTAACAGTAACAGTAGCAATTGAGTGCCAGACTGGTTCCCACACCACATTTGGTTGCAGTCTTCTTCCGGGTGGCCCTCAGGGGATTCCACAGGAATCAAACCTGTTTTCCGCCAACATTTCACTTTTACAGATGCCTTTATAGACGACCAGGTCTCCACAATCATGTCAATGGCTTACTTCATATTTATTTTCTCAGTTTTCTCTTCATCATGTAAATTTGGAAAGAGTTGTTTCAGCAACTGCTTTGAGCTTTCACTGTGTGAATTATACCCTGATCCAAAGGCTGCAGAATGGCTGTGTGGTTCAGTGGGAAAAACTCAATACATACATGTCATGGGAGTATGTTATACACAGAGTAATCGTCTGTTAGCAAGAGGACATTGCATTTTGCTCGTTGCATTCTCTCGTCAATCTTTCTCAGTCAATATATTTCTCATCATTTGGGCATGTGTATTGGCTTGGTAATCACGGGGGAACAAATGAACATTTTTGAAGTACTGGGGATTAGCTGACTTGGTCCAGAATGCATTATAGCATAATAGAGCAATCATCATTCTGTTTTCTTCCTTTGCAAAGTCTACCTTTGGCATGAAGCATAAGATAACAATTGGTAAAGTACGCCTCTTTCATTAGCATCTATAACATCATTCAAGCTATAATCAGCAACTGTTTTATTTTTTAAAATTTCTCCTGCACATAATTAAGAGTTAATAATTTTCTCTACTGGAAGAGTGTTTTCATCATTACAGGCAACTTCTGAAACAATTAGATAACATGACTGAAATTTGTTCAGGCATCCCACACTTGCTTGAAACTCGCCATGCCCAAGGTTGGTAAAAATCTGATACTTTCTGCTGTACAAGTGATCCACCATTTACCATGCCCATTTCTTGCACAAACTTCATACCATGCAAAAACCTGCTACAAAAGGGACCTCACACTCACTTCTGCTTTAGTCCCAGAATCCCTTCTTTAACTTTCTTTTCAATCTTGGCTCAATCTTTTAAAAATGTAGACAACGTAGAAGGAGTGATGCTAAATTCCTACTACTGTCATTGTTTTCTTCTAATGGAAACTACTGGTGTTTCATCTTTCCCCTCTTAGCCATGATGGTAGGATGGATGGTGTTTACAAATGTATTTGGAATTTAAGTAACAAATGTTGGCCACAGGGTGCCCACTTGAGGTGTCAGTGATGTTTCTCCCTGTGCTAAAAACTTGACTATGAATGTGGAAAAAGAGAAAATGCAAAATGAAGCAATCATTAAAGTGGAAGCAGTATAGTCAGTCAACGGGCCATACCTGTAAGAAATGTTAATTTGGGTAGGAAACAGTTAATACACAGCCATGTTCTTTGGAATGAATCACACCCTAAGAGTGTACCACTATTTGAAATTGGAGCATTAAATAAAACACTAGGAAGGCATGAAAAAGCAGATATATAAAGATAAAACTCATTCTACCAAAAACTGACAGAAACATTTTCCTCTAATTATTGGAAAACAAAGATGTCCTATAGAAAATGGATTAAAGTTGTTCACTGGGAAGAAAAACAAGGCAATGGGGGAGGTAGGTATAGAGAGTACAAATTGTAGAGCACAGAACGGTCCTCAGGGCACAGTTTATCATGTACACTTTGTGTGGATAACAATGTGCCAGGGACTGAGGATGATTAACTCACTCCACACCTGAAGTCCAAAATTATATACAGTGTGTATGTGTAAAAAATATATATTTATATGTATACATATATATGGAAAGAAATAGAAAGAGAGAGAGAGAGAGACACTAGTTATAGCCAACAGAAATTTCACTATTTAAAAATACAGTGATGTTGAACGTCATAAAATTCAACCTATATGAGACATATCTGTAAAAAACTATATAATTGTAGTTATATGATATTCTAACACAAATTTTAATAACTTAATTTTCATTGCAAGATTCCTTGATCCCTTTTTTCCTCAGCAGAACCTACATTTCCTTTGCAATGAATCAAGAAAATAAGCAATCCAGGCAGTATGTGTTATACTGCAACCTCTAGACATCCACATTCGCTTTAATAATGCACTGTTTATGTTAAACTCTTTACCAGAAATAATAAGGAATACTTGGACTGGAAACCCACATGTATATTTTTAAAAATTTAATGTACCATAATTTTCATTGTTTGTGATACTTTCTGGAAAGTATGAAATTAACATTTTCCATTATTTATCATTCTTTTATTTGAAATGGGATAAGACAGCTCAATTTTATTGCTGCTTCTCCTTTTATGAGCCATAGTCATTGAAGATGTTACAACAGTTCTCCCAAAATTGCATGAACTTATTTATATCATCTATTAAACTAAGAATTTTTAACCATCTGTATTTTAAATAAAAACTACAGATTACTGAGATCAAAAAGAGTCTCAGCAGCCAAGAATTTGTTATATGTAACTATTTAAAAAAAAAAAAACCAAAAACACCCTTTCTACACAGCAGAAAATTCTTCTGTATTTCTTCACATGACTGGGCCCACAGAGCTGTACATGTACGGCTGGGGTGGAAATTCAGGATGTGTCAGTTGAATAAGTACATAGAATGCAAAATCTTAGTCATTTCTTCACAGATGTGTAAATTATCAGTACTTTTTGGGAAAACAAATCTCTATTTCAACAAGTAAACTTTTAATCTAGAAATAAAAGCTTACTAGCTATTTTCAAGTATAGAACTAAAATAAATTCCGTTTTAAAAGCTGCAGAACCAATCATAAATTCAAACCAATACTTATTCTGACATTACCACTCAAATGAACTGTACCTAAGACAAAAGCAGTTAATGTCTAGCATCTTTCATCAGAACTTCCTAAGTCTTCCCATTACTTTCTCCACCTTCTTCCCTTACTTCTCCCCCACTCCCACTGCAGGTAACAGGCACTCATTTATTTACATATGATACTGACCATTCTCCATAGTTACACTCACTTTGAAGATCTGCTTATTTTTAAGCTGAATTATAACCTCCTTTTTAATGTGTTAAAAGGGGAATCACACAAAACACATACTGGCAGGGAATTGTACTGCTCCTGGCTAAGTAATTTTGTGATTAATAAGTGTGCCCCAGGCCTACTTGCAAAATAATAAATCAGGCACTCCTGGCTGTGCAATCTGTCCAGGTGGCCCTACTCTTAATATTTCCTCATTTTTCCATTACCCACTTCTTGTTCCCTTAACTACTCATGATTAAGAAACTGTTGTTTATCTTCTGGGTTCTGTTTAAATAGAGGAGAGTAGAACGTTTCCTACCTGCCTATAAAAAGGAGCTAAACTAAGCTGCATTTACCTCATTTGTGCCTCCCTGATAAAATACCCTTTACCTTTTTCTTCTGTCTATCCTCATGTGAAGGAAATATGCAATGGAAAACGGAAGGAAAGATAAAGGACTGTCCCTTTACACAACTCCATGGATGTCATTTGTATCTCAAAGCATGAGAATGTCCACCCCTGAAATTAATCACACACAATGTGAGGGGCTGTAAAGATGATCCTACACAGAGAGTCAGAATCAGTCATTTTTGAATGATTTTCTCTCCTTTAGTAAAAATCTTGCTTAAGGGGGATAATCCAGAATGTATTAATATTTGGCTACTGACATTAAACAATTCACTGGCATAAAATTGGTATGACTATCTATGTTACATGAAAATTAGACCAAGATATAAGGAATATAAGAATTACTTTGCGAGGCCGGGCACGGTGGCTCACGCCTGTAATCCTAGCTCTCTGGGAGGCCGAGGCGGGAGGATTGTTTGAGCTCAGGAGTTCGAAACCAGCCTGAGCAATAGCGAGACCCCGTCTCTACTAAAATTAGAAAGAAATTAATTGGACAACTAAAAATACATAGAAAAAATTAGCCGGGCATGGTGGTGCATGCCTGTAGTCCCAGCTACTCGGGAGGCTGAGGCAGTAGGATCTCTTGAGCCCAGGAGTCTGAGGTTGCTGTGAGCTAGGATGATGCCACGGCACTCTAGCCCGGGCAACACAGTGAGACTCTGTCTCAAAAAAAAAAAAAGAATTACTTTGCAGAAAAAACTTCATCTTCAAATACACATTTTAGAAATAAGCACCTCAACAGAAGACAAATCAAATTATCAGAATTGTATTATAAAATGTTAATGAGCAGGAACCCTGCAATAATCAAAGCCTTCCCTTTAAAAGACTCAGGGAATTATAAAATGGACAAAATATTTTAATAAGTGTAAATACACTTAGTTTCACATACCACACGATCTTAATACTTAAGAAACTAACCTGAAGTCTGAGGCAGAACACCTCAAAAATAATTTAGTATAAACAAGTTTGAGATAATCAGAGGACTCCATGGCTTGAGAGAATACAGCAGTCTCAAATTCCAACTTTGCTATTTATACCTAAGTGTGGATTAAATGAGGTGACATTTTTCAAGGATACAGCAGATATTCAATGAGTGGTAGCTATTGTCGTCCTCGTCCCACAAAGAGGAATCTAGACCTAAAGAGACTGTCTTTGCCAGGAGGGGGGGGTGGGATAACCTAGGTCTCCCAATTTGCAGCCCACCCCTATTTCACAACCTCACCCCATCTTACTCCTAAACCGATAAAAGGCCTTTGCATTTGTAAGTTATTACAAGATTTAAGAAACAAAATTGTGATCACTTAAGTTTCAAAAATTAATTCTATTTGTTTTTAATGTAAAATACACTTTTTAAAAAGTTTCTTTCCATCTCTTGAATTTACTGTACCTGAAGAACGGAGAAAGGCTTTGTCAATGGCTGTTGCAGACAATCTGCGGGCTGACAACCTGAGTCTTATCTGGCCTCCCCCAGTGCTGTGGTACATACACTGCCGTTGGCTACCGAGGGCTTACTCAAAGACAAATTGCACTGGAAGCCTCCAGAAAAAACTGCATTCAATTAAGTTCCGGACATTACGTTACAGGGTTGAAAAGGTTGAAAAGACTGTCCGCACAGAGACAAAAGGGCCACCTCGTAAAAGCTACAAAACCATATTTCCCTGAATATGAGGGTCTACTGAGCTGGGACACCAAGAAACGGTGGAAGAAATGGGAGGGTTCCTGGGGTGGGGGTGTCCACGGATAAGACACAGACTCGTGTCAGGCGCCTGAACGTGAGGGTCCGGGAAATGGGCTCTACAGGGCCAGAAAGCCCCAAGGCTTGGGCTGGGGGTTCAGGGCGTCCACGGAATGGCAAAGGTTTGCGGCGCATGGGACTGAGGCCGGCGCCCCTCCACCTGGCACCCCCGCCGCAGCTCACCTTCTGCGGGGTCACCTCCTCTCCGTGCCCGCTACGGCTCCGCCTCGCCGCCGCCTCGGGGGAGAGCGGCCGAGCGCTCCCGGCCCGGCCCCGCGACACCACCGCGCCCCCTACAGTCCGGAGGCTGCGGCGCAGGGCGCGGGATTGCGGGGACTCGTCCAGCGCCCCCCCCTGGCTCTGAGGACCTTGCCCCAGCCCCCAGTGATCTGCGGGCCGGGGTTTGCAAGGGACGTTTTTCCTTTCTTCCCTTTTTGACCTTTGGTTTTCCGCCTCCCAACGTCAAATAACCTTCCAGTTTCGTGTGTGTTTCTATAAATAAAAGTAGACATCTCCAAGAAACATATATATTTATTTGATGAAAGTGGAAAGCATTCAGATTTGGGAAAGAAGGTTTAGATCTGGGCTCCTCCTACCCCCATTTTAGGGGCATAGTCATTTAAATGTACAGTTAATACTCTGCTATTCTGTGAGGGCCTTGAGAGTGCAGGATGCAAGATGTATTGCAGCTGCGGTTGAGACAAGAATAAATGTGAATGCCGGTTTGCACACACTTTGCTGATGATTAAGTTTGTTGGGATGCAAGTTATACTAAAACAAACAAAACAGAATAGAAGGGACCCAGATTTTTGCATGGCTTCATGTAAAACTTTGGCGAATTTAAAACTTGTTCTTCCAAGCCAAATGAACATTATTTTGATTTGAGGTTTAATTTTTAAAAGCTCATTGACATCTGGTATTATCAGTCAATCTTCTGACAAAATAAGTTAAATTTCACTTAAAAAGCTGTTTGTGAGGTAGCCGAGAACAACTGCAGGGCTACACAACATTATTGTGCTGCATCCTCAACAGACCACACCTTCTCCTGTCCCTGACGGTTCTTCTCACTAATCTCTAAATGTCAGATATCACTATGGAAACTACTTTTACCGTCCTGATCAACACAAAGGGATCAGATGAAAGCATAAATGAAACATAAGAACATGTAAGAAAAGAGCATAAACTGTAGATAAAGACAACAGAGAAAAGCCTGAAGGCCTTGCTAATTTCGTGGATACAAATAGAATGCGAATGCTATGACTTTAATCATTATTATTTATATTCGTTCCATTTTATGATGCTTTTAAGAAATTACTTTGAAGAATGACACCAGTCTGGCGTCAGCTTTTATAATCTTTGTTTTGTGCAGTCCCATTAATGTTTAATAATATTTAACAGGAGATTTCATATTTGATGGGAGCACATAAAACAAAGGTTCATCTGTGTGAAAACACATTCAAATTGACAAAAGATATTTATTTTAATCGGGGGTGTGCTCTGGGGATGACACTGGTGGTCTGGGAGCATTCTTAAGGGATCTCTGATAGCACTGGTACTTTTTTTTACAGGTAAGAATTAATAGTTGATTTAAAATATTTAATAAAAAATCAGGCAACACCATCATCATTATTGGTGTTTTGTCAAAGGCAGGTTTAAAAAACAAAACAAAACAAAACATAAATACTAGCTTTTGTTTTCTCCTAGAAGAAAGCCAAGTCAAAGCAGGTAACATAACTAATGTAGGCCAAGGATATCTGAGTCCCTTGAATGAATTATTAGTCAACAAATTAAAAAATTAAGTATGTCATGGTAGTTTGCAAAAATAGTCCCGATTCTCCACCCCTCCCTGTGTTCACACCCTTCTCCATGCCCTCCCACCCGGACTCTGAGGTCAGCCTTCTGACTTATTTCGGCTAATATGATATTAGAAAATGTGACACAAGAAAAGCTGGGAAAGTGCTTGAACTGGTAAACATGCTCCAACTAGCCTGCTGGAGACGAAGAACACATAGAGCAAAGCCAAGTCATCCGAAAATTTTGACTGAGGCCACCCTAGTTTGGAGATAGAGATAGAAAGGGGCCATGTGAGGCTTTATCGCAGATCCATTGTAATTAACCATGCCCTGAGGAGGGCATCCTAAAGTTTGCAGAGAGAAGCAAATAAATCAGTAAAATGCTCGTATCAATGTTCTGGTGACCTTCTATTTGTCGACATAACTAGAAAAGCATGGGAACATTTAGGTTGTACTAGAAACTTCTGTTCACAACATGATGCCTGTGGAATAAAACAACTTTAGATATGAAAAGCAGTGCATTACAAAATTTATAGTCATTTAGGAGAGACGTCTCAGAGCCTAACAGGTGAACTCACTAAGATCACTTTGTGTTTCTAAAGACATGTCAATTGGTGAGAAACATCTATATACGCTCAGCATTATCCTACATCAGGGGCTCTCAAACTTAATTAAGCATGCATCAGAATCACTTGGAGGATCTTGTTAAAACACAGATTACAAGATCCCATTCTCAGAGCCTTTAATTCTGTAGGTCTGGGTTGGGCCTGAGAATTTTTATTTTTAACAAGTTCTCAGGTCATGTTGCTGCTGCTCCTCAAACCCCACTTTGAGAAATACTGACCTACAGGGTAGGGCAGTTTCTTTCTTTTTTCATTTGCTAAATAAGACATAATTGTTTTTTATTATATAGTTTCTACTTGGGAGAGAGGGATGTGTGATATTTTAACTCATCTTAAGAAAATTCTCTGAAGATTTAAATTTCTGACCCAAAGAAGCCTCCAGCAAAACAGACAAAACAACTGTTTCAGATGGTTGAGATTTAAATACAACTGGTGTTAACTATTAATCTTTATGGATTAGGATCTAGTGGGACAATTTTATTTGAATATAACATTTATTTTGAGAAGGTGCCTCCCAAGATTCATAAGAAATACAATGATTTTAGGAAGATTAGAAACTCTAATTATTTTAGGGCATAAACAAATAATTGAGTACTTAGATGTGTAAAATATAATAAAGGTCTTTATTGTAATAGTTCTAAAAAGGGATAGGTATGGTAGCTCATTCCTATAATCCCAGCACTTTGAGAGGCCAAGGCAGAAGTATCACTTAAGCCCAGGAGTTTGAGACTAGCCTGGGCAACACAGCGAGACCCCATCACTATAAAAAGTAAGAAAAATTAGCTAATGTGGTGGTACTTGGGAGGCTGAGGTGGGAGGATCGCTTGAGCCCAGGAGTTGGAGGCTACAGTTAGCTATGATCAGGCTGGGTGACAGAGTGAGACCCTGTCACCAAAAAAATTTTTTTTAAAAAGTCCTAAAAAGATGTCTCATCATGCCTCAAACAAAACTGAAAAGTCTCAAGTTAAAATAAGTAATAAGGATTTCCTTATTTTTCCTTTTCTGTTCCTTCTTTCATCTGATACCACGTGAGGTTTTCCTCAAATCATTTGGAAGTTATACAACAGATGGCATACAAGGCAGGGTTATTTGTAGATTACAGTAATTGTTTTTATACACAGCAAAGCTGTGAATGTGCTAAATTAGGTAACCTGATGACAAGCTAAGTGCTTGTCTTGATTAATGATAGCAGTGGTTAAAAATTCACAGTGAAAAGACTGAAATCTCCAGAAAAGGACAGTCTCACATGATGACAGGACTTTTGAGTTTTTCTAACCTGAGCAAGATGCTCACTTTATTTCTGTTTGAGATTATTAAACCTCTACCATTCAATCCAAGCAGCTGGGAATGTCCTCTCTTCCAGCCATGTGTCATAAACATCATGTGTTACACGTCATCTTCCAGAAGGAAGTAGAGCTTTGATCAATACAACTTGAATAGATGGACAGGTAAAGAATGCTCTGCCGTTTGCCCATGAACACCTGATTAAATAAAGCAAATGGCATGGGGATACAATAATGGAAAGGGGGTGAGTCAAGGCAAAAAGGAAAATGGGATGTGTAATTGTGAGGGATTCTTTTCTTCAGTTCAAATTTTCTTTAATATTATTATTGCAATTATTTTCAATAACATTTATTTAAGATATAAACTGGTCCTAGAACTTAGGCCTTTGCCATGCCCACCTCCAGTTTTTAAGTAAGTTTTTTTTTTTTTTTTGAAACAGGGTCTCGCTCTTTTGCCCGGGCTAGAGTGAGTGCCGTGGCGTCAGCCTAGCTCACAGCAACCTCAAACTCCTGGGCTCAAGCCATCCTCCTGCCTCAGCCT
>NW_012136858.1:4428965-4431454 GCF_000956105.1 Propithecus coquereli | reverse complement strand
GCCTCTGATTGCGTTTTTACTCTCTTGATGGTGTCTTCTGATGAATACATTTTTAATTTTAAAGAAATTTGACGTATCAATTCCTTGAAAAACTGAAATTCAATTTACTAGGCCTTACGGTTAATACTGTTTGTACCGCATCTAAGAAATCTTTTCCCTTCAGGTCATGAAGCTAGATCTTCTGTAATCTATAAACTTTATTGTTTTATTTTTCTTGTTTAGATCTACAGTCCTTCTAGAGTTATTTTTTGTGTATAGTGTAAGTTAGAAATCAAGATTAATTTTTTTCCATATGGATTTCCAATTGACCCAGCACTGTTTATTGAAAAGACCATCCTTTCCCCACTGCACTGCAGTATCACCAGAAAAAACCAAGGACTGTATATGTGTGGGTCTGTTTCTGGACTTTCAGAGAATTGGCTTATGCAATTGTGGGAGCCGGTTAAGCAGTCTCTGTGAGGCTGTTGTCTCCACATCTGATAGTGGACCTGGAAGTCCATGGAGTAAGCAGTCAGGGAGGAAGACTGACCAGGTCGGAACTCACGAACACGTGCTGGAAATCCGTGAGGAGGGACTGAAAGCTTTGTCTGTTCTTGTTGCCTCTGACCTTGGTGACAGGGGTGTTCTGCAGAAGCCTGAGCCATTCATTACAGAGCTAAACACATACCTGTTCCCAGAGTTAGGGGGAGTTAGGGAAGATGAAAGAGGATCCAGGAGAAGGTAGAGCAATTGCAGGCTCAGCTGCTGCTTCACATCAATGAGGTGAATCAGCGTATCAGCAACTCGGTGTGTCAGCTACAAAGGCTGCTGTTTTCCTTTTGCCTCCCAAAGTCTCCCTACCTCCCTGACTGCCCACCCTAATCAGGAACATACAAGAAAGGAAACTCTGGGAAATGCAGTTCGGCCTAGCCAAATGGACACTTCACGTTATCCATAACGGATTATTCATAATGTTTTTGTCTTTTCTGTCAGGAAAAGGAGATGTGGATATGGTTCTCCTAAGATTATTTTCACTTGGGTATAGAATTTTAGGTTGTCACTTTTCTTTCAGCACTACACAGATGTCATTACATTGTTTTCTGGAGTCCTTCACTTCTATTTATTGATCAGTAATAAGCCTTGTTTCTTTAAAAGTAATGCGTCTTTCTTACCTGCTTTTAAGGTCTTCTCTGTCTCCAGTTTTTAGTAGTCTTCCTATGATATGCCTAAGTATGTTTTTCTTTGGCTTAATCCTGCTTGGGATTCATAAAACTTCTTGAATTTGCATCTTGATAACTTTCATAGATTGAAAGAGTCTTGGTCGATGATCAAATGTTATTTCTTCCCATTTTCTCTCTTCTCTTCTTTTGGATATTAATTAGAATCTCTAATCGATTTTTTAATATATTTTAGTTCTCTGATGAAATTTTCCATTTTGTCATCTATTTTATTGAACACATTAATAGCTATTTTCAAGTTCATATCTACTAACATCAGTATCTGGATACCTGTGGGTCTGTTTCTATGTTGTTGTTTTTTTTTTCAGTCTAATCTTTTGGTACATGCCTGGTAATTTTTGATTAAATGCATGAGATTATGCATTTAACACTGTAGAAGTTCCAGATAATGCTATTTTCCTCTTGAGAATTTTTTTTTATGTTTCTGAGACAAAGTGCAGGAGCACAACATGTTGATCTTTTAAGGAATCCATCTAATTTAAGGCTGGATTTCAGCCTTTTTAAGGCCTAGTTTATTTTTTGTTTGCCATACTGACAATCTGGGGTATATATCAGGACTTCTATATACCTTGGCAAACCCTGAAGATGAGGTTTTTTTTTTTTGAAGATGAGTTTTAACTCCCTAGCACCAAGAGATGCCAATAGCTCTGCTTAGACCCTCAGCCTGATAGTATCCACTTTCCTCTTGGTTCTCCTCCTTCTGGCCTGTGCTGCTTCCATATCAGTGAATGCCTAAGGGAAACAGAGGAATTGAACATTGAGCTCACCTCAGTGTTTCCTTTCTCTCAGTGATCTTGGATTCACAGTCCTGATTATGTTGGTGGCTTTCTGCTGCCTTCAAACAATTTCATTTTGTTTTGCTTTTGTATTATATTCAGCTTTTCTAGTTGTTCTCAGCTAGAGGATTCATTTTTCTACAAAGTGATCTGTCAAAGGCAATAAATAGGAGTCGTCCCCCTCCATTCCCTTTGATTCTGTCTCTGACTCCAGCCAATACTCAAGGACCGCAACATTTTCACTTATTTTCCATTGATCACAACCACTTTAATTCTGGTGACAAAGTTGTGCAAATGCCTTTTATCTTCTTCCCTAAGACCACCCCTTCTCTGGAGGATCTACATAAGCAAATGAAACAAAGAGGAAAAAATGGCCCTGCATTCTAGGGTCAATTGAACTATCCCCATAAAATCTGTAAGTCCTCAAACCCAGGCCCCCTGTGTCCCCAGCCCTGCCTGTCCAGGAGGAGCAACGAGCACTGTTGACTCAGTGCTT
>NW_012136858.1:4410605-4428545 GCF_000956105.1 Propithecus coquereli | reverse complement strand
GAAGGAGAGATTGGAGTATAAAGAGACAAGCGTCTTGATTGACTATGGTTAAAATATATTTTCAAATTTTACAGAAACATGTTACTATGAGAACATCCTGCTAGGGCTTCTCCCAGGGGCCCCTCCCTTTGGAATAACCATAGACCAAGAAAGGAGAGCAAAGTCTTGCCCTTATATAAATTTGCACACATGATCTTGGGGAGATTCAGTACTGCTTCAAAGGCCCTCCCCTGACTGTCTTGTTTCGGTAGGACTCCCTGAAAAGAGGGGCCAAAGAGCAATAGTTATTCCCCAAATTCTTTTTCTTTTTCTTTCCAAGTCTTCAGTCCAATATACTTATATTAGTTTGCTATGGTGGCCATTGCAAAATACCACAGACTGGGTGACTTGACAAAGACTTATTTTCTTCGGGTCCTGGAGGCTGGAAGTGCAAGATCAAGGTCCCAGCAGGATTGATTTCCTCTGAGGTCCCTCTCCTTGGCTTGCAGGTGTCAGCCCTCTTGCTGTGTCCTCACCCAGCCATCCTTCTGTGCATGCACATCCTTGGTATCTCTCTGTGCCCAAATTTCCTCTTCTTACAAGGACAACAGTCAGAATGAATTAGGATCCACCCTAAGGGCCTCATTTTAACTTAATCACCCCTTTAAAGGCCTTATCTCCAAATACAGTCACATTCTGGGGTGCTGAGGGTTAGGGCTTCAACATATGAATTTTGGGGAAGAGAGACACAATACAGCTCATAACGTAACTGCTCCTAGCTCTCTCCTTTCTCACTCTCAAAGTTCTTGGAGAACAAAAAATGGTGAGGTTATTCTGAAATGCATTATCCTTACAGAAGGCTGGAATGAATACAGCCTTGCCTCCCTCCACTCCCCAGCCCCTGCAAAGCCCACTGGAATGGTCTTTAATCCCTCCTCTTTCTCTCAAATGCCTGACAGAGGCCATTATGCATGCTGTGTTTACTTCTACTCAGCTTTTCCAACAGTACGATGAATCATCTCCGAGATTCCAGGTGTGGCTAAGAGGCACTGACTCTGGGGGCCATAGGCTTATGCAGGCTGTGTGCAGTTAACTATGTTTAATATACTACAAGGAGCAAAATGTAAGCACACTTGGGCATCAAAACTTAGAAGAACAATTAGCTATTTTATGTCTATGTTTACCTTACAGAATATCATCGGCCGAGTTGTTATGGCAACATGCAAAGTGGCATAATCCACAGACCTTAAGCCCCGAACAAGGTTTTAATAATGGGCTTCTCATCAGAACCACAAAAAAAGATGTTTAAGGTACTTTTTTTATCTAGTTTTTTTTCAATTTAGTCAAGTACCATAGGAAGTATTTGACCTAATTATTTCATCTTTTATAATTGTATATTAATATTTTTACTCATCTGTCCCATTGGAATAAAAATTGCCTGAAGAAATAATATTTCTACTTATAAAATTTTGAGACCCCTTTTTATACGGTAATCTTAAATTGCTTCATCAACTATTATTCACTACTTTGCCTTTTCAACTTGAAATTGAATTAACATTCATCAAATACCTATGACATGTCAAACACTGTTACCAAATACTTCCATATTATTGCCAGATCATCAGGGCTAACAATTCCTAAGGATACAATGAAGTTATAGTTGCAATCAGTCTATTCCAACCACTCTGGAGTGGGAGATCCTTACGCGTGTGTTTATTTGTGTTTCATATTGTTAATTTCCAGGTTACATTTAAAGTATAAGAATTTACACAGATTTTCTATAAGAAATAGAAATTTTTTGGCCTGTGCTTATTTCTCTACAAAACTTAATTATTAAAATAGCATTGGGGTATGTGTGTGAAAGTGATTACATTAAGAACTGTTTATGTGGCAAACGTTGTGGAGAAGAGATCAATTTGTTGTTTGTTTTCCAATACCTACATTAACGTCTATGTGCACACAAAGCCATTCTATTACTTTTTGTTAGGGTGTGAGCTGGGTGCATAGGAGTTTGAGAAAATTTCTCCAGACAAAGATTAGGATAGAAAAAAGAAATTTATTTGACTTTCCCAAGTGGAAAAGGGCCAACACAGTGAAAGAGGAGGATAGTGCTGGTAGAGAGAATCAGGTATTTAAGCTTTTTATTTAGGAATTGTGAAAAGGGGACAAAGGTGATTTATGGCTGTAGCCAAATTACCAGGGTACTGTGAACACTGTATCCGCTCCTCTCTTTCTTCTGGGCAGGCAGATAACAGCAGAAATGGCTATCGGATGTCAAGGATCTTGTCGGTGATCTAGCCCTTAAGATGTGATTTTGGGCAGGAAACTGAGGCCTGGCATTTGCTCCCCTGCTGTTTGTCCAGGGGGATTTGCGGGTACTTTTTGAGGTTATAGAAACAGATTCTAAAGGGCAGTGAGCTGGTGAATGTAAAGAGAAAGATTTACATTCCTTTCTGTCTTTTGGCTCTTTTCAGATGTTTGTGAGAACAGAGTCCCTGCAGAATGCCTGTCAGCTAGGGAGAGAAAGAGCAAAGAGCAGGGAGAGAGCTCATGATTGATCTTTACCTGTTATTAGGAAAGTACGGGATTAGATATTTTCCTGCTATTTCAGCAAGGCTGCCCCTTTCACTTTTATTTTAGCAAATTCAAATAAGGAAAGAATGAGATAAAATTCCAGGCTTATCTGTCACACAAGTACAATAACTGTTATACTGTATATACAGTGAACTTATCAGTTGGCTCTAAATGTTTTCTGATATTGCACACTTGTTTTCTTAAGTAAAGATCCACAAAATGCTGAAGAGTGAAATATGGCCTTTCATTTTTTGACTCAACAACAAGAAAACTAATTAGGACTGGAGGGCACATGCATCCATCAACTTAGAGGCCCATCAAACCCTGAAAGTTCTGAGACAGTGGTAGCTAAACTGATGTTAGGTAGTATGTGAATTCTTCTTTCTTAGGAAAAATAAGATCTCAAAACATTTCTTGGACATGGAAATTGCTTAGAAAATATTTGACACTTTAAGTGCAACTGTTGAAAATGTGAGTCCTTTCAATTTGGTGTCTGGGTAAGTCCAGAGCTGGGGCTTTGTGGTCTTTCTCAGCAGAGTGATCACCAAGATGGGTCTTTCTGCAGCGCACACTCTTGTGCAGTTCATACGGTAGGACACAATGGTCATTCAAACGCTCTGGCTTATACTGTCTCAGTCTGCTCTGGGCTGTGCTCTTTGCCGCTCATCTTGCATGATCACATTCTCACACTGAAGAGGGATCTATCAAAACTGAAATCCAAAAGGAACAGAGGAGAACAAGGTTTATAATATTCATGCCATTCTTTCTCCAGTTCTGTCTTCTCTTATCTTGTTTTGCTTCACCTTTAGCTTTCTGACTTTAAGATGATGTTATTTCTATTACAACATTCTACTCTTTTTGTGGTCTTTATTATATTTGTTTCTCCCAAACCAAAAATGGAAATGGAAGAATTAAATTTCTTTGTCAAAAGTATAGCAGAGGCACTGTGCAGCAGACCACACCCATGATCACACCTCTCATTCCATAAAGATCTGACTGGTACCCTGCCACTCTATAGAGCCTTTCTTATTTTCTTCCTGCCCCTGGCAATTTCTCCTTCCTCCAGCTTCTATGTGAGATACTGCAAGATCCTTGAGGAATCTTTGTCTAGAAAATTACACCTCTGCCATACAGGATCATTGCGTGCCACCTTTGTTTGGGTTAGTGCTGACATTATCCGAAGGCTGGAATCCCCTGAATCATCAGTGCCCGGGGATTCAGTATGGTCACCTTCAAGGTTGTCCCAGTGACAAATGACGTCAGCCCCACTGTTCAAAACAGAAGGTGTCTTAGTACAAACAGGTAATGTTTTAAGGTCATGGATGAAGTTTAGTGAGTGCTAATAATAAACAAAGGAATGGAAACTGAAAGGGATGAACAATTCCAGAGACAAGGCTTTGGGGGTCTTATCAAGATAGCAACCCTTTGGGAGCTAGATCCGTACTCTGGGATCCTGGAATCTCTGTAAAAACAAAATAAAACAAGACTTGCTTTATTGGGTAAGGAGAAAGTATATTTAGTAATTACCTAGTAATATAATTAATAACATAAATTGGTCAAAAAAAACCTGTACTCTTTGAATTTTGAATTGAATATATGGAATAATTTCAAAGGTCTCGAACATTAAGAGCAACCAGAGAGAACCTGCACTGAAACTCTCAAGGTCTGCACATGTGGATATCACAGTGTAAAGGAAAGAGCTCTGAGGTTTCGGTTTCTTCCCTAGCTCTTTTCTATACTTGCTATACTGGCTCTGAGACCTAAAGCAGGCCACTCTCCCTGCAGTTCTGTTTTCTCATTTCTAAAATGAAAGTATTAAATTTCATGGCATCTAATATCATTTCCAACTGTACAATTCTGTTTCTAAGCTATTCTCATTCCAAGAGGAAATAATTTTGTTTTCATTTCTATATATCTTTAATTTTAGACAATCTCAAGCCTAGAAGTGGTTCCATAAAAAGATAAAGTATTTTAAACCTCTCTCTCTCATCTATTTGTTATATATGTAGACAATGTCTGTTACCAATGATCTCTGGGTTGGGAAAAGCGATTTTTACTTTCCTCTCTACTCCTGAATTGTTAGATTTTTTTTTCATAATAATATATATTTATAAAAAATGTTAACACAAAAACTAGGCCTTTTTACTTTCTGGATTTCTAAGAATAGGACATATGAAGTAAAGTTAAACTCAGCTCATCAAAGATAAATGACTTAAATAGTTCTTTTGTCTATCATATTTTTATAGATTGCTTTGAAAAAAACTTAGAAAAATCATTTGAAGAGATGAAACACTCTCTCTCATTGTTCCAGCTTCTTTCTGTGGATGGCAGCAAGGTTTTATAAAAAGGAATACTCAATGAACTGCATGCATGGGACTTTGGATTCTTTTTTCCAGTTGCAGTTCTCTTTCAATGTATATTGTAAACAGCAGAGATCCGAGAATTCTCATCTAAGTTATGAGCCCAAACAAATGATCAGGTTACACCTGTTTGGCTTACACTCCCTTGGAAACCTCTAAACTCCATTTTCCTGGGCTTGAAGCACTAGTTCGCTTCGCTCTCAGGGAAATATTATAATCAACTCGTGCTTTTTTCAATCAAGTGAATAACCAACTGGATCTCTTCTAAATCTCCACATCTGTGTCAAGAGGTGAGTTAAGCTTATTTCTTTTATAATAGGCTTTGACTATTTAATGGGAAAATTGCATTTCTTGTAACTGAGTAGTTCATTACTTTTTTTTGAAAAGTGTCAGTGAGAGAAGTAATCCAAATTACTACAAACTTTGACATACACCCATTTATTTTTGTGTTGCATCACAGATGCCCTTTCTGGGTGAGCTGCTGGGAAGTCAAGTTGCACATTTGGAATGTGTGATTGACTTGAGGGCTTTTGGAAGCTGTAGCCAAGGAGAGCGCAGGGCCTGAGCACAGAGCTTGTGGGCTAATGTGACTGAACAGGATGAGGGGGCATGGAGCAGCACAGGACTTTTCAGAGCCCTTTTCTGTGCGGATTGAGGGCAACTTTAGCACTGCTTCTACTAGGGGATCCTCTAAAAAAGGCAATGCCTATTCAGGAAATTAAGATACCTTGCAAGTGTTGTGTGTGCACGTGTGTCAGCCTATGGGGGTACTATGCTTTCTACTCAGTGTTTCTCATGGATTCCTAGTATTAAATATTTTTTTTTAGCATATTGTTATTTACATGTATAAAACCTAAAACTAGACATAAAATTCTTAGACTTCTGGCTCTTATATATCTGTATTTACAAAAGAAAAAATCAAACATTAAAAACCAATAAGTAAAATTAAAGTGTAGCAGACAAAAGTTATCATTTTACTGAAACTAAATTACTACTCACTAAGATAATTGGTTGCTGACTGCTTCTAGAAGCCCAATTCTTTGAAGCTGGGCCTGCAGTTTCGTGGGCCAGGTGATGCCTTGGCTGTTGTCCACCACTCGCTTCCATTCAAACTACAGGCTTTGTTTATGCTGCGCACCCACTATCGTGGATTCATTTGGCATTGTGTGGAGCACAACCATTGTGTGCTGTTTCTCACAGGCCGAGATAATTAAGGATCTGGTACTTGGTTCCAGCAGGATTTTAAGCACAATGTAAATGTTCTGTGTAAAGGGCTGGATAGTAAATATTTTAGGCTTTGAGGTCCATGCTGTCTCTGTCACTACCACTCAACTCTGCAGTTGTAGTGTGAAAGCAGCCATCGAAAACGGTAAACATATTGGCATGCCTATATCTCAAAAAAACTCATTTACAAAGCAGGTGGTGAACTGGATTTGGCCCGAGGGCTATTTGGTTTGCTGAACCCTCATAAATAGCAGTGTGGAAATGCTGGAGTCCTGTGGCAGCCCTTGGTTATGAGCTGGTCATTCACCCTTTCTGTTTTTTTGTGCTTGTTTATTTTTTAAAATCATAGAAACAATAATACACACATAAACTTCCTGTAGACCCTTAAGAATATAACCATAAATCCTCAGGGGGCCATAGATTCTGGGTTTGAGAAACATTGTTTTAGGGATTTTCCAAATAGCCATCTCCAAAAAAGAAAATGCCTTGTATTCAAACAGGGAGTTAAAGAGTCCATAAGTGCCAGCAGGTGCAACAGGACTCAGAGGTGGAGAGAAGCCTGTGAGAGGAAACTCTTTTCTTCAGGGGTTAAATGATTTATGTGCAAGCTAGGACGGAGCTATGGGTAGACCACAGAACCCAGCGCTCCAGAGGGAGTGGAGACCAGCTGTGTAGGTCTACTGCTGGATGTGCTGCCGACTTACTGGGAGTCTCTGATGAGTTGCCCACCTGAGTTTCATTTTCTTCATCACTAAATTGGGGGTTGAACCACACATGGTGCTTACTACCTAGGATGAAAGTGAAATGCTCACAAATGGTCAAGTGCTATCCAAGGATAGATACTATTATTACTAACAGGTGAAAGGGGCTGGGTATGAAGGCTGATGGCTTTTTCAGGAATTGTCACTGCCAGTCTGCAAGGCAGTTGGAAATCCAGTGTCCCTCAAACACAAGTTTCAAAACAGCATGTTTTGATAATTACGAAGCAGTTCTCTGGCTCCTGGTAGTGCAAAGCGCTTTTTGGACAGTACTTAGGCCCATTCAGAGTGCAGAGCGGGCACTGCACTTGGTAGGGTGGCCTTGCCTCTCTTCCCTCCTGGAAGCCAATTGTGCGGGGAGACAAGTCGCTGGAGTGGCAAAGGCCCATCCTGCAATAAGAGAAGAACAGGTGGGTTGTTCAACAGGGTTCTCAACGGTGTCACAACAGTCAGGGACTGGTGCTCAGCTACAAAAATTCAGAAGTTCAGGTGTATAGTTTACACAGAGTTGAGTCTGCTCTAAGGGATTCATCCATGGTAGCCAAGCCCAGGGGAACCTGATTTATAAAGTGCATCTCGAATAACTGGGACTCTTGTATCTAATCTCATGTCCTTATACAGCTTAAGGAATCTCGGCAAGAAAATTACTACTCAGAAGGTTGCTTGGTAAATTGGAGTAATAAGAATAAAATAATTGTTACAGACATTTAATCCAGCATATAGAAAAGCCAGATGAATTAACTATCCCTATGCCTACAACGTGGTTATTGTGACTCATTTTCTGAACCTAAAGACCTGCACACGTTCTCACTAGCTCTGACAATAGCTTAGCATGTTTGCAACAGAAGTTGTCCCAGAAAATTCAGCATCCTTGGTTGCAGAAGAGAGAGTGATTGAATATTTAGTACCTGTACATTGTAGTCTTTCCTGTGTATAGAACTATGTAAACACTGAGAAGATCTATGTGGTTTCTATTCCTCTATACTTCACATAGATCTCTACTCTTTTTATCCTTTGCTTCCATGTCATTATGCTAGTCACAGGAACACAGGGTTGATTTGGTTCTACCTGTTTTTTCATTTACTAGCCACTTTACTCAGGTGCTCTCTGGTTGCTTGATTAGATCTAGCATTTCCATGGTTATCCCAGGTATATCCCAGGAATACATGACAGATGATCTCTTTGGGATGCATTTCTTCTACAAATGGCTACTAATCTTTTCCCATGATGGCCTTTACTCTGTTCACACTCAAAGGAGGTATTTGTCTCCAAAGTCTGAGTTACTTAATTTAGTCTGATTGTGCTCTCACTCCACAATGTTGTATTTTATGGAGGCCTGTGATTGTATTCTTAATTTCTCTTCATCAGTCAGCAGAACTTTGGAATAGGTGGTGGAAGCTTTTTGGCTGAGTTTTTGGGGATCCTTTAAATTTTACAGGTGTGATGATGATGACATTTAAATTGTTGATATTTATTATTAGGTGCTATCCTAAGTGCCTCCGAAGAACTTATTAATGCTATACGAATGCAAGTTCCTTTCTAAGAGAACAGAATTTGGCATGTATAAATTTATTTCCTCTAGATTTTAATTGGGTTTGGATCCTGTAATACAGGAATAGTTATTTTAAACTTTGGATTTACACAATTCTTCAACTCCAAAATCCCCATTCTGAGGATTAGCTAGGTAGCTACTGTGAAGAGGAGGTTTAGAACAATTAGTCAGTAATTACTACTGGAGGACTCTAACTTATCCCTATAGCGCATGAATGCACATGCACTCTAACACACCGTGGCTCTATTTCCCAGACATATTCCATTTGGGATTTTTAATAAAATTATGAAACATTTGAATCAATATTGAGGCAAATAATGAAAACTACCCATTGCTGTAAGTTTAACATTTAAATTATTTGAGTAAATAGAAATGAATGGATATTTTCTAACCATAAATATTATAAGCTATGACAACAAAGAAATATGAATATTATTTTAATTTCTCATCTTTTAGCTGAATTTTATTAGTGTGCTCAATAGGGAGAGTTAAGACCCTTGAAGACCATATGAGTGATTTATTCTATGGCAAAGAGCAAAGAAATTAGAGACAATATTTCACATGAGGATCAACTTTTCTGCTTCTTTAGCTAAATTTAGTTAATAATTAGTTACTAAGCAGCAGAAAACATGATCTTTGACTCCAAGCAACATAGAAGCTTCTTTGGGGAGGAAAAAATACAATCGAGACTAGTTAAGATGTTATATTATCAAGTGCTGAAATACATGCTAAGGTTTAGGGGTTACAGAACCTGAAGAGAGAAAAATCACAAACTGGAGGATGGCAAGGAGGTGTTGGGGCTGGAGGGCAGAGAGGAGGGAGGAGCAGCATGAGTAAGAGAATGGAGATGGGGATAACGTGAGGGCCCGAGGTGGGGAGACAAGGTGCATGGGTGGGGAGAATGAGCCAGCTGACCAAAATGGGTGTTGAAGGATGTTGGTAGACAGAGGGGTGTAAGATTAGGCAGGATCTTGAATGTAAAGGTGGGAATTTGACATTCAATTCCAAAATATTATGGAAGCCACAGTAAATTCCTGAGCAGAGAAATAACAAGATAAACATAGCATTTTAATCTAGTAGCTGAGTACAGAATGGCTCTTAGGAGGGAGTCTGGAGACTTCTTCCACTTACTTTTCTTGCAGAGAGGAGGCAAAATCATCTGTATCTCGGATCCAGCTAGGAGTTAGAGGAAGAGGGGACCGCAGAACAGGGATGCTGAGTTTAATGGAGAATGGAGAGGCACTTAATTCAGACAGAGACAAGAGAGACTGAGAGTATAAGAGAAAGAATGGTTGAGGTTGCTGAGTGTTTCTGGGGAAGTTTCTGAGTCCTAAATTCAATTAAATTTGAATTTTAGATAAACAATGAATAATTCTTTAGTATAAGTAATCTCGAATAGGATGGCACACTTATACTAGAACATTATATGATGTTTATCTGAAATTCAAATTTTACTGGGCATCCTACTTTTTTTTTTTTTTTTTTTTGAGACAGTCTCACTGTGTTGCCCGGGCTAGAGTGCCATGGCGTCATCCTAGCTCACAGCAACCTCAAACTCCTGGGCTCAAGCGATCCTCCTGCCTCAGCCTCCCGAGTAGCTGGGACTACAGGCATGCGCCACCATGCCCGGCTAATTTTTTCTATATATTTTTAGTTGTCCAATTAATTTCTTTCTAATTTTAGTAGAGATGGGGTCTTGCTCTTGCTCGGGCTGGTTTCAAACTCCTGAGCTCAAACAACCCGTTCGCTTCGGCCTCCCAGAGAGCTAGGATTACAGGCGTGAGCCACCGCGCCCAGCCCATCCTACATTTTTATTTGCTCAATCTGGCAACTGTAGATCCTTTTCTTAAAGAACATGCAGTCTGTACAGATATTAATCACATAAATAAGTATGTGATTACAACTTACAAGTGGCATGAAGGAAAAGAAGCCAATATTATGAACAAGAATACCAAGGAAGACCTGATTTAGATTGGTGGGGTCAAGGGAAGCCACTCTGATTCAGGTGAAGGGGAAAGAGCTTTGCAGGTGGGAAAAACAGAATGGATTTAGGGGCCTAAAGGAGAAACTGGAAGGAGAGTGCCTCTTGAAATCCAGTGTACTTTGGAGTACAGGATAAGGATGGAGAGGCAGGTAAGGACACCACTACACAGGTCTTTGTTGTCCAGGTAAGTATTTGGCCTTTTTCCTCCTACCCCAAATGCAGTGGAAATCCATGGTAGGGCTTTAAGTAGAGAAATGAGACTATGCTGTATCCATTCTAAATGTTACTCTGGTTATGGGATGGATAAGGGGGACAAGAATGAGAAAAGGAGTGACAGGAAGCTATTATGGTGTTCCAGGCAGGAGATGAAGATGGCTTGGGTTAAGGTGGTGGCAATGCAGGCAAAAAGAATGAAAAGTTTTGGAATGTAGTGCAAGGTTAAAAACTTTGGCCTTGAATGTAGATTGAATGTGTGGTTTAGGGCAAAGAGAAGGCTGACAAATGACTTCCAAGTTTCTGACTTCAACACCTGGGTGGATGCTGGTGCAATTTCCTGAGCACTGGAGAGGATCAGTGCTTTGGGTGGGGGGCAGAAGGTAAGTAAGTACCAGCCAGAGTTCATTTTTGGATATTTCAAGTTTATGAGGGTGGGTGTGGTGGCGCACACCTGTCTCAGCTACTCAGGAGGCTGAGGCAGGAGGATCACTTGAGCCCAGAAGTTCAAGGTTGCAATGAGCTGTAGTCATGCCACTGTACTCCAAACTGGGAGTTAGAACAAGACCTTGTCTCTAAAAATAAATAAATAAGTTTATTAGATGCCACCCTAGTGGAGAAGACAAGGAGACAGCTGGAGGTCAA
Organism: Propithecus coquereli; assembly: GCF_000956105.1. NCBI lineage: Eukaryota > Metazoa > Chordata > Mammalia > Primates > Indriidae > Propithecus > Propithecus coquereli. The sequence continues at coordinate 4,417,256 of NW_012136858.1, read as the reverse complement.
AGATGAGGGGTCTGCACTGGAGATACATAATTTGCAGAGTCACTGACATGTAAGTAAAGGCAAAAAAGATTTAAAAGGATTCATCATATGATTTTCCTACAAGGAAACCTTCCAGATGTATACTGATTGGCTTGATTTGTAAACATTTATTCTATAAACAGCTTTCTCCGATTGTTAAAAAAACACATACATATGAAAGAGCGATGGCTGTTTGGTTTCTTAGTATGTCTTTTTTTTTTTTTTGAGACAGAGTCTCACTCTGTTGCCCAGGCTAGAGTGCCATGGCATCATCCTAGCTCACAGCAACCTCAGACTCCTGGGCTCAAGCGATCCTCCTGCCTCAGCCTCCCGAGTAGCTGGGACTACAGGCATGCACCACCATGCCTGGCTAATTTTTTCTATATATTTTTAGTTGTCCAATTAATTTCTTTCTAATTTTAGTAGAGACGGGGTCTCGCTCTTGCTCAGGCTGGTTTCGAACTCCTGAGCTCAAACAATCCGCTCGCCTCGGCCTCCCAGAGAGCTAGGATTACAGGTGTGAGCCACCGCACCTGGCCCAAGCAACCCTTCTGACTCAGCCTCCTGAGTAGCTGGACCTATAGGTGCACAACAGCACACCCAGATAGTTTTTTTTTTTTTTTTTAGAGATAGGGTCTTGCTATGTTGCCCAGGCTGGTCTCAAACTCCTGGCCTCATGTGATCCTCCCACCTTGGCCACACAAAGTGCTAGGGTTACAGGCATGAGACCCTGTGCCCAGCTTTTAGCTCTTATATTTAGGTCATAGATCCATTTTGAATTAATTTTTATAAATGGTCTGATGTTGGGATCCAATGTTATTCTTTTGCATGTGGAAATCCAATTGTCCCAGCATCTTCTCCCCACACCTACTTTAAATTTAGATCAAATGTTTGGGGAAAATTTGCAACTTTCCAAAATTATTCCTGATATTGAGAATATTGAACATTTTACTTTCTGAAATGTTTGATCAATTGACTTTTCCAAACTAAATTCCGTGAACTTAACTACTACTTCTTAAGAGAAAGGAGAAAGTCATAGGAAAACTGGTACATTAGAATTGGTAAGTGGAACTTTTAAAAAACTAGAAGTGATCTTTGGCAATTTAAAGAAAGAGAAAAATTAAGAGCTCTTATTAAAAATAAGGGGAAAATCTGGAATTATTATTATTAAGAGATTAAAAACATTGTGCTAATGACTTCACTGATTTCAGATGCTTAAAGGTCTATTATATGAAGATTCCTGACTATTGTCTACCTTCACAGGAACAGAACTAGAGAAAAAAAATGTATTTAACTTGCATTAAATAATTTAATATGTATTAAATTTTGTGCAATAAAATTACATAATGGGTATTAAGTTTATGAAGTGGAAAGACTTCACTTTGACACCAAGAAAAAGTTTTCAATGGCAAAAATAATGAAAATAATAATGATAGTGTTTACTGAGCACCTACCATGCGTCAGACCTGCTTTGAGGGTTTTACTCATATTAACTCGTGAAAACCTCACAAACTCCATGAGGTAGGTACCATTACCATCACCATCACAGAAGAGCTTGGACTTGAACCTACAGAGTCTAACATTATGCCTAAGCTCTTATCCATCTTAGTTGAAAGGGAACTAACATTAAAACACCCCTTCCCCACCAGAAAATCCATTGTCTTTCCATCAGCAAAAAATTTGAAAACAGGATGGGCACTTATCGGTCAAATGAAAGTCATAATCCTGGTGCATGATGACATCAGTCCTCTGATTCTATTCAAAGATCAGTAGTCAGTCACTTTCTTACTGCTCTTCTTTTAGCAACATAGTCTCTTACCTTCCTCCCTTCTCTAAAATGTCCAGCCGGGACTTTCAAATGTTTTATAACATTACATAAATATCTTCTTGAATAATAAGGACAAAGCACAATGACATATGTCATAGGGAAACACAATACCTTTTTTCTTTTTAATCTTTGGGGCTTTCTTTTAATAATTCATGAAGACATTAGCCTTTGAGGTAGATTTAAGAATACTTTTTATTTAATATAATTTTGTTTGTGTTCTGAAAACCAAGGACATTGAAGTATTTATTCCCTACTCAATACGGCATTGTGTACATGTGTCTTTGTTTTCCCTGAAAATACCTCTTAACCTTCATTTATCTTCTCTGGGCTCTAGCGTGTGGGCTTGCTCCATATTGTTCCCTCTGTAAGAGACAATGTGATGTTCTCCGACAGGTGTGCTGTTGTAATAATATCCCAAGCTTCTTAACCCCTTGGTTCCCTTCACACTACCATTTCCGTGATTCTCTTTTGGCTGAGTCTATGGAAGAAGCAACAAGTAATTAATTTTTGTAATAGGAAACAGGACCTGAAAAAGGCAAGGTTTTCACCTGAGAAAGTAAAATAGTGCCAGTCCTGGAGTTCTAGCCCACATCTTTTGGTTATGGTAGAAAGTTAAAAGCAGTGGTTCTCAACTTGGGAGATTTTGTTCCCTCTCTTTGGAAATGTCTGGAGACATTTTTAGTTGTCACAAATGGTGAGGAAGGGGTTTGCCGCTGGCATCTAGCTGCTAGAGGCAAGAGATGCTGCTAAGCACCTTGCAATGCACAGGACAGCTGCGGAACCAAAGAATTATCCCACCCAAAATGTCAAGAGTGCCAGCATTGAGAAACCTTCTTTTGGAGTAATGAAAATGGACTTGAACTCTGCTCTGCATCTTGTGTTATGACCTTAGGCATGCGCCTTCAGAGTCTGCTATCTCATTTGAAAGAACAAAACCACCACCACCATAAAACACACAGAAAGACAAAAAATAAAACCACCTTTCAGGGTGGTTGCAAGAGATCAACTCAAAAGCACAGAATAGAATGCTGATCATATGATGAGCCCCAAAACAACAAAAAATACATCAGGGCACATCCCACGGAGTCCAATAATAAGACAATATGAAAACGGCAGTGCTAGAAAGACAATGTCACTGAAATGAAAAAGAAAGCTCCCCAGATTCTCAACAGCTTTTAGAGGGAAAAGAGCAAGAGATGGAGAGAAGTGTAAGAGAGAATTAAACAGCCCTGAGGATGTACCAGGAGGGGAGGGGAGCAGATGATGAAACTGGGAACAGAAAGTAGTGGGAGGGTGGTATAGGTGAGAGGGATTTCAGCAGTGACTTGGGGATGAATTTGAGAGAGATTCAGGAGGAATCCAAAGAACTTGGTGGGCAATTTAAAAAGCACCATGAGAGAGGAGTCTAGGATGAATACTAGATTTCTGACTTGGGTGTTGGGGTGTTGGTGAGGCCATTCAATAAGACGATGAAATCAAAGGGCAGTGAAGATAATAATTCAGCTGTAGATGTATCAAAGTTTGGAGTGCCTGTGGGACATGCAGATGACAATCAGGAGGCAGTGAGATATGGGGGTCTGGGGAGGAGCCAAAGATTTGAGAGTCAGGAACTCGAAAGAAATAGTGGAATCCATGGGAAATGAATGATATTTTCCAGGGAGAGCACAGAGTGTGAGATAAGAGCAGAGGACAAAACTTTTGAGAGCCGGACAAAGAAAACTAAGATGGAACAATCAAGAGAAGCAGAACAGGAAGAGAAAGCAGAGCAGTGTGGAACTCAAGGCTGAGAGCACTTTGGGAACACAGGGCAGGAAACACTGTCAAATGTCACAGAAAATTAAATAAAATCCAAAGGGTCCAGAAGATTTGGTAGTTGGTTGCTAACTTTAGCATGAAAAGTTAAGTACAATGATGAGCAGAAAAACTAGACTCAGTGAGTTTAGGAGGAAATAACAGTTGAAGTATTATAGAAATAAAGGATAAAGAAAGAGAGACTGTCAGAAACATAAGCTATAAAGATTCTCCTCCCCTCAAACAGACAACACTTAAGCATATTTATATGCCGACAGGAAGGGGATGGTGGAGGTTGAAAATACAGACTATAGAACAGGGAAAATGGATAGATCAAGAATGGGAGGTAGAGCTGGAATGATTATTTTGAGGTAAGGAGAGAGACCTTTCCTTCCAAACTGGGTAAAGAAGGTAAATTAGGGCCAGGCGTGGTGGTTCATACCTATAATCCCAGCATTTTGGGAGGCCAAAGTGGGAGGATTGCTTGAGGCCAGGAGTTCAAGACCAGACTGAGCAATAGTGAGACCCCATCTGTACAAAAAATAGAAAAATTAACCAGGCATGGTGGCACACACCTGTAATCCCAGCCACTCGCTGTAATCCCTGCTGCTACTTCCATCTGAGGCAGGAAGATGGCTTGAGCCCAGGAGTTTGAGGTTGCAGTGAGCTATGATGATGCCACTGCACTCTAGCGTGAGCAACAGAGTGGGAGCCTCAGCCTGGAGGGTAAGGGAGTATGAGTTGAAGGAAGTTCATATTGGAGAGCTTCATTTTTCACTATCAAATTATAGGCAAGCTTGGCTGCTGATATGGGAACTGAGAGGAGGTAGGGGTAGCAAGTAACTCTTAAGGCATTAACAAATTAGAGACAGTGAGTAGAGACCACAACTTCAACAACCTGACACGTGAAGGACATCTCAAGATACTAGGGTCACCTTGCGATTCATATCTAATTCTTTCCAGATCAGAAACATAACCCATTCAGCTTAAGAGGGAAGCAATAATCCAGAAAGATCTTGCCAACCACAGAATTGTGTGAAAATAAGATAGTGTGTGTGTGGGATGATTGACCAAATTTTAAATTAGAGTGGGCATGGGATAAATTATCACAGCCTATGGGATTCTTAGAGAGCCTACAACATTCAGAGTTGTTATAACACAGAAACTGGAGTTTATCTTCCATCATCCCTCCAATAAAACAGTAGAAATGATAAATAGAATACAAATAAGTGAATCATGTGAAATTGTTTTCTTTTGCAGAGTCTTGCAATTTTTTGAGCCTAAGTCATGAGTTGGATGTTCCTCAGAGACCTCCTGAGTGGAGTAAATAAATACTCAACTGGGATCGGGCGGATTTGGCTGGCCGTCGTGTTCATCTTTCGTTTGCTGGTCTACATGGTGGCAGCAGAGCATGTGTGGAAAGATGAGCAGAAAGAGTTTGAGTGCAACATTAGACAGCCTGGCTGTGAAAATGTGTGTTTTGACTACTTCTTCCCTATATCCCAGGTCAGACTTTGGGCCTTACAGCTAATCATGGTCTCCACCCCTTCGCTTCTGGTGGTTCTACATGTAGCCTACCGTGAAGGTAGGGAGAGAAGGCACAGAAAGAAACTCTACGTCAGCCCAGGTGCAATGGATGGGGGCCTATGGTACACTTATCTTATCAGCCTCATTGTTAAAACTGGTTTTGAAGTTGGCTTCCTGGTTTTATTTTATAAGCTGTATGATGGCTTTAGTGTTCCCTACCTTATGAAGTGTGATTTGAAGCCTTGTCCCAACACTGTGGACTGCTTCATCTCCAAACCCACTGAGAAAACGATCTTCATCCTCTTCTTGGTCATTGCCTCATGTTTGTGCATTGTGTTGAATTTCACTGAACTGAGCTTTTTGGTTCTCAAGTGCTTTATTAAGTGCTATCTCCAGAAATATTCTAAAAAATTCAAGTCTTCGGTTTGTGAGTGCCACAACCTCAGATATGTTGAGTGTGGTGAGATAGGGGCCCCTCCCCTACTTCAGAATCGCCATTCAGTCTTGGCCATAAACACATCTCTGCAACCTAAAGCAAAGCTACTTTGTGATACACAGGAAGGCTGAAGAAAGCCTGCCTCCCTGCTAAGCAAGACCTAAGCTGGGTTGTAAAACAAAGGGTGTCAGCCTTAATATCATCTGCGAGGAATTTTTTTAAATTGTTAATATGCTCTTAGCTGTGAACACTAGCCAGAGGTCTCGTTGTTTTGTTGTAGGGTTTTCCATTTTGTGGATACACGAGTTATTTTTGAATAGTTAACTGCAAATTATTCTGAAGAAATCCAACTAACAGCATTCTTTTAAGAGCTTGGGTCTGTCAGAAAAGAAGGAAACCCTAGGTAGGTTTTCTATTTTTTGGAACTGTCTCATTACAATTCATGCACAATGAACTGGAAAATATAAAAAGTGACAGTTCTGACAAGTGTGATAACCTCAAAGCTGAAATGGAGGCACTGGCGATCTTTCCAAAGTGGCAGCCAAAGCTCCATTCATTCAGTCCTACTCAGTCTTTGCAGAGAAAGTCTATGGTGTAGGGTAGGATTGCAGCTAACGGGGGGCACACAAAAGCACATCCAATGAGAAGGCCCAGCCTGGGGGAAAGGCCACCTGAGCCCAGGCCTACCAGTTTAGGTATTGTTGGAAATAAGTGGACTAGGGGAGAGGGAAGAAAGTCATTATTTTAGTGGCCTCCAAATTAAGTGCAGATATTACTGGGAGATATGCCACTCAAGCCTGAACCAGCAGACATCTGAAAAGGTTACAAAGCAGAAGGTAGGTCCCATAGAAAGCAGCACAAAGATAGGAAAGAGGGGAGCCACAGAAAAAAGAACATGCTCACTTTATAATTACTTAACACTTCTCTTTAACTATAAGAACACTGTAAATATTTTTAAAATGTTTGTATTGTTGGATCTTCCTAATAAAGAATTCACAATGTACTATCCAATATGTCACAGTTTGCTTACATTTTACCAGTGCAACTCCTT
>NW_012136858.1:4409230-4410210 GCF_000956105.1 Propithecus coquereli | reverse complement strand
AAAAATCACAAGTATATTCTCTTTGAATTTAATACTCTAACATATGTGAATTTCTCCAGAATAAAAACGAAAGTGTTTTGAATTGCTCTTTGGCTGTCATTGATATCTTTACTTGATTGTACAGGGTGTGATTATTCTGTGAAATAAAACTTGTTCTGACAATTTTAGAACAGGATTTGCAATACTGCTTGGTAAAGATAGTTCAGAAATCATTCTTCTCCCCCTGGGAATTTCTTAACAAAAAGTCACTACATAAAAATGTGATTTTTAACTAAAACCAATTATGTCATGTCTTCCATGCCCTGCCCTCTTTAGAATAAAATGTCTCATTACCGTTCATGCACAGTGAAGGTTATTTGGGTCATTATGTAGTCTACAGACCATGTCACCAACAGTTGTCATAATCTGTCTGAAAGACTGTGTCCTGGACAACAGAGAGAAAGATGAACTTTGCGGTTTTCCCCTTTCTTTAATTTATACCACAGATCACTGCTGGACTTACAAGCTTACAACCATGTATGTACTTTACCATTTGACAGGGAAACATCTAGCCTCATGAATGCAAGTAACCATGATTTGATTTTTTTGACAGTGATAGGTGGTTAAAGAAGTTTAAGGTTTTTGAGATCCTGATCATGGCATGAAATCTAGAAAATAGGGTTTCAGTGTGCAGAACTGGAATGAAGACACGGGACTTTTTCAGTCTGAGGATGAGTTTGATGCCAAAAATGTTTTAAGGGAGCTCAGCTTCTTCATATAGTTACGACAAGCTCTGTCCAACAGAAAAGGTTTGACTGCTTGGACATACACATTCTTTGCATTTCTACTTTGTACAGGGAAGAAACTGAAAGGTAATGTGAGCAAGCGCAACGGAAATGAAGATGTTTAAATAGGACAGTGAGGTCGGGTGCGGTGGCTCACGCCTGTAATCCTAGCACTCTGGGAGGCCAAAGTGGGAGGATTGCTTGAGGCCAGGAGTT
>NW_012136858.1:4363091-4407945 GCF_000956105.1 Propithecus coquereli | reverse complement strand
TATACTTACGTTTGTGTAAATGGGGGCAAAGTTGCAGAAAGATCTCAACACTGGTTACCATGGTGGGGGGGATTAACCTCTTCTTTATAAATCTTTTGTTTCACATTACTTTTGTTAAAATTTTAATAAGTAAAACAATATAAAAGCCCACAGTGCCCTTTGTTCTAGCTCACATCCCATTACACGTGACATTTGCTTAAATATCAATGCCAATTCAGTTTACATTTTATTTTGTTTGTATATTTAATACTGCTCAAAACACAAAAGAGAGGGGGCATTTCACAGCTCTTTAAACAACTGATTAGAAAAGCAAGAAGCAGTAGTGGAACATGTGAGGGCAAAAAAATGTCAGCATTCAATTGGATTTTTATGACAAAAATCTGATGGAAGTGTCTTGGGAGAGACCTACCAGAAGTTCTTTCTCTAATAAAAAATTGGGCTTTTTCTCACAAAGCAAATCTTCCTTCAGCTTTAAAAGACATGGGTGATTGTGGGGAGTTCTGAGAATTTTCCACAGACCCATCTTGTTTCCACTGTGCCAGACAGTCTAATAAAAAACTTTCCTATTCTGAGATGATTATCTTTTAAAATACTACAATGTGCCCAAATATTGTTCGAAAGCAAAGCGAAATGAGTCTGGATGTTATCCACATATGTCAACATTCCCATCTATTTGAAGGTAAAGTATCAGATCCTTCCCCAGCTACAGAAAATTGATTTTCTATTAAATTTGTTTCTATTAAAAAGGGAAATGAAATAATATTGTTCAGAGAAAAGTAATACATGTAATTTCTGTTAACACTTTTTCATCTTAAAAAAATTTCAGATATTAATGCCTGTCAGAGCAGAGATGGACAGAATGGCTGTGCTGCAGAATGAGATGAATCCTAGGAAGCAGAAGAAGTGCAGTCTAGATTCCTACTCTTCATCACAGCTCACCGCAACCTCAAACTCCTGGGCTCAAGCGATATTCCTGCCTCAGCCTCCGAGTAGCTGGGACTACAGGCACATGCCACCATGCCCAGATCATTTTTTCTATTTTTGGTAAAGACTCTTGCTAAGGCTGGTCTTGAACCCCTGACCTCAAGGGGTCCTCCCACCCCAGCCTCCCAGAATGCTAGGATTACAGGCATGAGCCACCATGCCCAGCCTAGATTCCTACTCTTTAGGAATGGGTCACTATTAAACTCTGTGCTATAGATTGGGGCCAGAGGAGACAAATTAAGCAGTGCAATCACCACATTCTTGCTATAAAAATGTTATTAACTAAATTGATGATCATCAATGTCCTGTTATTAAAAGAAGGATTAATCACTAGGTTAACCAAGAGCTTTTGTTTACAAAGTATTTATCTCAAAGTGCAGTAACTTGAGATTTGACTTTCTGTGGAAGACAAGCTAACCTAACTAATCTTCTCAGAGCAGACTGCTTGTAATCACATTAATTTGATGGTGACATTAGGAACTACAGACTGTGACTAAGATCAAGGACTTTATCTTACTAATCTCTTTACATCTGTGTATCCCCACAGTTTAGGTTCCTGGTACTTAGGAGCTTAACGTTTCTTAGGAAAAAACTTTGTGTTCCTCTTGCCTTACCTATCTCTCATCTAGCCAGTATTTATTCCTCTTCACCTAAAAGAACGCTGATGGTGTTGGGATGGTAATGTGCCCAGCTAAAAAAAAGTACATTTTTAATCTCTTCTACATGGAGAAGTAGCTGTGTGACTATCTTCTTGCCAGACCAATGGAGACTTTTTTGGCTGGTGCTTTGGGAAAAGTTACTTAAAAAGTGCAGCTGACCTAGCTTGCATGTGTCTTTTCCCTTGCCCAACCCTTCCTGCCTGAGACATCACAGTGCAGGGAACATCTTCTGCCATGAGGTGACTTTGAGAATGGATGAGAGACCTTATGAAGAAGATACTGATGCCATTATGGAATTGCCCTATCAGCCCTGAACTGCCTGTCTCCTGTCTGCTTGCTTTTTTTATGTGAGAAACAACTTAACTCCTACCTAAGTTGGTGCCTTGTTAATCTCTTTTACTTATAGCCCCAAACAGTTCCTGATTATATTCACATTACTGACCAGGGTGAAGACACAGAAGGCCTACTGAAATGTCTAATATGTTGAATGGCAGAATTGAACATTATAAAAAAAAAATTTGGTAGGGTAGAATTTTGTTCAGAATAAGTCAGGTGAAGTGGAACAAGTAAACATTCTGCACCAAGATTTAAGATTTTTATATGAGACCAGGATTGATACTAGTTTACAACATAAAGTCCTTGGAGTTTTAGCTGTCCACCACCTTAACATGAGCAAAGCATAGTATGAGACTATTTTTAAAAAGTTAATTTACACCTGTATTAGCAGAGGTTTATATCCAGACTATAGGGAATTATTTTCCCAATTCTTGAAAGACAAATAGCTTATTTCATTTCTAAAGTTGCAGAACCAGGACCAATGGGTGAAAATCAGAGATAAAGATTTTCTTTTTTACCTAATATAAGAATGTTCCATTAATTTGAACAGCCTCAATGAAATGATAAAGGAGTGAGATCCTAATATTGAAAGGGATGGTCAAGAATATTTCTGGATTGTATGGGAGGTATAGCTAGATGACCTCCAAATTTCTTGTTAACTCTTTAAGATTCTATGGTTCTAGTACCTAGCATATGGCAAAATGAGACATTGTATTGGCTATATCACTACAAAAACCTGAGTCCACAGAAAGACCTCTGATTAACTGAATCACCTTTAGAAAATAGATTTTGTGTATAATAACAGGACATCACATTACAATAAATAATTTATTTAGTTCCATAGAACTGGTTACAAAAGGATTTATCCTCTTTAAAATCATGGCACTACAGTGACATGTAAAGTACTTAATAGTTTGTATGATTTCATTGTTCTTTTTTTAACTTTGAGAAATTCCAATTTTATTTCAAGGCTTGGATCAAATATTTCTTCCGGAGGGCAAAATGTGATGTAAAATGGGGATAAATAATAATATGGATCTCACAGCGCTACTGTACAAATTAAATGTGATGATCTATGTGAAGCACTGGCACATAGAGGTTATTTAAAAAATGTTAGGTATTGTAATCACCAATACATGGCTTTATTATATCACTTATCCCTATATTATTTGCTTACACATTTGTATCCCCCTCTAAATTGTAAGAACTTTGAATGCAGGCAAGAACTATGCCCCTTCCTCATTGTACCTTCAGGGCTTAACCCACAGCACTTGCTCAGTAACAGTGAACATGTTCCTAAACCTTACAGCATAACTAGGTTGTAAAAACTCAAAATTAATGTTATTCTGGAATTGGAAGAAATCTTAAAAATACTTAGAAATAAGACAACTGCAACCTAGAATGATAAAGTGACTTGTCCAATGTTAAATGAAGTAACAGAGCAAGAATTCAGTTTTTTAAACTCCAAATCCAGTCTTCCAGAAATTTCCTGTACAAAATTTTTCAAAGATCTTTGGAATACTGGTACATTCATGTAATGACCAATTGTGTTAGACTTTATTTTTTTTGCTGTATAACTAAATATGTATAATCAACGCAAGGTGGCTCTAGTCTGTTTTCATCATGAAGGCTGGTCTATCCTAAAATGGACCCACAGCTAATGTGTCACAGTCATCTCCCAATTTTTAAAAACTGTACTTTAATAACTGTTTATTATACATATTAAAAATATGGGCAAAACAGTGAGACTCTGTCTCAAAAAAAAATAAATAAATACCACATATTAGCCCATGTCCTTTATAAAGCATAAACACAAAATAATGAAAAGGTAATTTCTGATTCAGTTTCCAGACCTTAACTATCCACACACGTTTGCAGTGTTAGCTTGCCATCTTGTGGCCTCGTACTCCTGTGCAACACCATAACCAACCACCATGTATTATAGGTTAGCCTGTAAAACTGATGAGCTTTATACACACACATCCACTTTTAACTTACTTCATATGCAGCAAGTTAACTGCACCTCCAGTTTCGCTCCAGACCAACTTCATTTCAGCAAAGGCTGACAAATTTTAAGTCAGAAAGACAGATGCTAGTAGATACAAGTGAAGCAAATTATCTAATTAAAAAAATATGCCAAGATAGGTACTCAAAAAAAAATCTGAAAATTTATTGAATAGATTACGCGTAAATGTTTGCCAAAAAGGAGCGGACATAACTTTTTCGACGAAGCCAGTATGAACATGGCCTCTGATAAACGTGGGAAAGCAAGGTAATAATAGGATTTGAATATAGATTTTGCCAAATGGTGACATTGTCTTTCTTCTCACTCTGACGGGATTATAAAATCTACTATGATGTCTGTTTTTGTTGTTGAAGTATATATATGTGTGTGGGTGCACATATATATACCATTGACTATTATATACATTTTCTTTCAAGCAGTACTCTAAGATTGTTAACCTGACTCAGTGAGAACACACGGGGTGGTGATACACAAAAACTCTGTGAGTTACCTCCAATGCCAGCTTATTCCTTTCTTATAGTTATGATTAAATGATTTGATGTATAAAGAGCTCAGAACAGTGGCTGACACAGTTTACTAAATATTACTTGTTGTTCTTACTATCTAGATAGAGCCAGTCCTCAGCCTTGGGCTCTCCAATCTTTCTTCAGGATCTTTCAGCTTTGCACTTTGCTAACTGCTGCTCTACTGAGTGTCCAGTTCTGCGTGTGAAAGACTTGAGACTCTGCAGTGTGTTTGCCCTTCGCTTCAATGTAGTGCTTCCCAGGAAAGCTGCCTACACAGCTTGCTCAGTAAAGAGGAAAAGAGAAAAAAATGCAGCTAGGCCACAGGAATGCTGGGTTTCTGCCTATAGTTTTAAAATAAAAATTCACAATTTCTCTCATTATCAAGGATATCAGCTTTCAGAGAGAGAGAGAGAGAGGGAGGGGGAGAGAAGAGAGAGAAAGACAGAGAGCCCAATAACACACCCCTAAAGCTCAATGATTACACAGAACCAACAGCTATTTTGTGTTGGAAAGGGCCACACTGTTATCAGGAAGAGCATTCTGGGTTTCTGGTCTTTTTAATTCTGGCAGAACAGCTGTTGCCTTTCACACCACTGGCTCATCTTTTTTGGCTGAGAGCTGGTGTGGGATCAAGGTTTTGGTGTTAGAAATGGGAATTGCTTCAGTTTCCCATTTTTTACCAGTAAACTACTTTTTAAAATTATTTTAAAATTGACACAACGTATCACATGACACGACAGAACTTCTAATTTTGCCCCATTTACTGAAAAAAGTGTCTTGCACTGCTTCCTGTATTTACTATGAAAACCTAAATACCTTGCCTATGTAATCCTGACACTCTCAACCTGCATTCTTCTGCTTTGAAATGGCAATGTCACCAAGCAGTGCAGTAGAGAAAGAACTCTGAACCAGGGGGGTCAGGAAATGTTTTGCAGATTTGCTGTTGAACGTCATTCAATTTCCCCATCTGTGACTATCTTTATCTATAAAATGGGGTTGCTAATTCTCTTATTCTTCTCAGGGGGAAGGGGTGGTTGTGAAGATCAAATTTTAAACTGCATAAATGAACACCAAACTGCAACAGAATTACAAAATCTCCTTTGATAATTTATATGCATGAGAGAAAATTCTGTAGTGCTAGTGCTCAGATGGTTTTAAGTAGTCACAAGCAGGTTGAGTACATAGTTTTCAAGGATGGTTTTGAAATTTTCAAATAAGTCTAATGAGCTTATCAGCTTTTTAGGATTGGAGGTAGGAAACAAGGATGGCCAAGAATGACTTGTTTGAACATTTACATTGTATGACTGTAAAAGTGTATTGGAAAACATAAACCAGATTGATTGTCTGAATACTCCCCCACCCAAATCTCAAGTGTCAAGATCTTGGTTAGTATCTTAAAGCCTCCATATAAAAGGGGCCCACTTGGAAAGAAGGGGGTATTCGTCTTGTTAGGATGACTCAGACACCTGTTTCCAATGAAGAATTTCCTGGTGTGATTTGCTCCTGAAGTTTGAAACCCACCCTGTGTCAAAAGCCCAGCGATTTCTTGAACATTTCTTTGCTACAGAGGGACCTTGGCACATGAGAGCAATTAATATTCTGGTGTCCCATTCCTCTTCTCCAACCTACCCAGGGGGATGGGGGATCTAGGAGACCTAGGGATGGTAGCACTAAAGACTGTAAGTGCAACTTGCGTAGTGAACATTCTGCCATGTTCATAGCTACAAGTTTCAGTTATAGCCCTCCCAATACACACTGATGAGCGAACTGGTCAGAATGCATTCAACCCCTGCACAATTGCTTCTCATTTCCATTTCTCACACTTGCTTCTGTGGGTTAAGAGTACACAACTGCAGTGCAGATCTCTGGTAGACAGCCCCTATGTTCTGTGCTCCCCTCCTTCAACACAGCCACCACCTTCATGGCTCCAGAACTTTATTCTTTTTCTTCTTTGGAATCGATAGTAAGCATAACCAAAAAAAAATTACATAAATGTGGGTCTTTAAAGAAAGAATATCACTTACAAATCAGCTCCTAATATTGTTTCCTAATCACTTAGACAGAATTCGTTTCAGATAGATACCAGGATAATTTTTACGGCATCTTCCAGCTAAAACACTGAACAAGCAATTTGGCTACTGTAATCAATCTTATTCTCCAAATCAAGGCACATACAAGCGCTGGGATCCATTTGCCTGGTTTCGACTCTCAGCTATGTCACATACTATCTGTGTAACCCTTAGGAAAGACAGACACCAAGCCTTTCTTCATCTTATTCAATTTCCTCATCTTAAAATGGGGATAAGAGCACCTAGCTGAGTTGGTGTAAAAATAAATGAAATATAAGGAAAGATCTAGCACAGTGCCTAGCACATAGTAGCAGCCAATAAATGCTAATTGTTACTATCATCAGCAAATTTGATACATGGGATCTAGGCCAGGGAAGGCCAGATATAGCAGATTCCTGCTAGGGTGTAGCCGTGCACTTGAAGAATTCAATTATAAAGCTTATCTTTTCTCTTGGCTGCTAAAAAAAAAAATCCCATTATTTATATTTCCATTCTTACTATTTTAGAATTCTTCTCCTCTGACCTCCTCCATATGTCTCACAGTCCTGCCCATTATGCTCTGTAGAACGAGTTCCCTATAGAACTGTTGTTCTATATTGCTTCACAAGCTTATACACTGAAACTTTATCTTAACTGAACCAGGGTCTCCCAAGATGATACTCTGAAGCTGCTGCTTTTCCACACAGCCTGGAAGCACTCTCCCTGCTGAATTTCTTAATATAGGACGTCAGCACTTGATTCAGTCTTCTCAACACTGGTTTCTACTAAAGGCATCTTCTGTGTACAGTCCATCCAGTAAATTAAACCCAACATTTTTTAAATTTCTCAATTTCAACAACCTTCATCTATATTCTAATCCAGTAATATAACTTCTATGGCCACTTTCAGACACTGCAAGCTGCATTACTCCTAAAATCATAAATTTCAATGTCCCAGTCTTTCATACCTAATTCTTGGCCTTATTCCTACTCTATCCTCTCTCTGACCCCTTTAAGACCTCCAGTTCCTTATCCATTCCTTTTTCATCTATTCTCTTCACATTGTTTCCTATCCTATACAGGCTTGATTCATTAACACATTACTTGTACCAGGACTACGCAACCACCTCCCTCTTTCTCTTCCATCCAAACTGAGGAACACTATCAGAAATACCATATAATCATGCAGATCGTGCCACTACATTATGCTTTCTTAAATCAGCTTGGTCTTGAATGTGAGAAATAGTATATACTGGCTGATCAGTAATCCTTTAATATCCCCTTAGCTCCTCCTCCCACTCTTCATCTCAAGTTTTCACCAAACTTTCATTTTCTACTTTTCTAAGGCTTGTCGTTGAGCAGAAATGTTCTGGTTCTTTCCTTCCTGACAAGGAGTTCAACACTTCTACTTAACACATTTAATCTAAGAGATATCCCTTCTACTTTGTAATGCTAATACTTCTACCTTTGTTCCATTCACAACTCTACTTCAACTTCTACCTCTTTAATAGGTACCTCCCCAGAGCTCACAAATAGGCAAGACTCACCTTACAAGCCTTCAACAAAGGTCAGGTACTAACTTCCTTTTATTAAAAGCAAGGTACCTACGTATACAACAACTCACTACTTTCACTTCCTTAGTTAGCTCATTCACTATTCAATTGTACTAGAAGGCACCCACTAAAACTTCTCTAAAGATCAATGACCACTAACAGTTAATTCTAGTAGACACTTTTCTTAATTGATCTCCCATTTGGCATGACCATCTAACCTTCATCGATCTCCCTCCTCTGGCTTCCATAACTCTCTGCACCTTCACGCCCTTTCCTAGTTTTCATCTGACTCTTCCTCCCCAAGTTTCTTTGCTGGTCTCTTGCCCACTAAATGTTGCTGTTCTTTAGGGTTCCCACCTAGGCTATCTATCTTTTCCTACATGCTTTCTGTGCATGTCATTCTCTCTCCTTCCTCAAACTAGGGTTGAAAATTGCCAACTCCCAAACTTCTAGCTCAGATCTAAAGACTGACTTTGCTTCTTCCTTCAGTTACAACAAAATGTATAAAGTGTTTACTATATCCCAGATTCTGGGCTAAATAAATGCTTAGGAGATAAAAGAAAAAGACTGATACTTCTACCTATGTTCCATTCACAACTCTACTTCAACTTCTACCTCTCAAGGAATTTAAAGTCCAGAACTATAGTTTCAGACTCCCATAAAGAACTGTTTACTGTACCTCTCTGCCTTGATGACCTACAGGAATCTCAAACTCAATCTTTCCTCCAACTCTATTCCTTCTATATTATCTTGGTAGACAGCATCACCATTCAGAAACACCCAAAGCTAAAAATTAGTAATTCTGCAATATGTGCTATTTCTTACATCTTAACCTCTCTACTAAATCATTCACATTGGTGCTTCAACATGCTATATTATGCCCATCATTTTAAGAACTTTGATTAGACTCCATGACAGCTTCCAACTACCATTCTATTTTCTCCTCTCTTTCTCAAACTTTCCAAAATTAGGCATTTATACTTGCTCTCTATACTCCTCAACCCACTTCCAACTGACTTTCACTAAAACTAAATAATTGCAAA
Source organism: Propithecus coquereli (assembly GCF_000956105.1). Taxonomy (NCBI): domain Eukaryota; kingdom Metazoa; phylum Chordata; class Mammalia; order Primates; family Indriidae; genus Propithecus; species Propithecus coquereli. The sequence goes on along the minus strand of NW_012136858.1, from coordinate 4,398,791 downwards.
GGTCAACAATTACTTTCTCACCACTAAATCCAAAGGATACTTTATAATCTTTTCTTAAACTATCTTGGCAGAATGTAACAGAATTAAATACACCTCCTTTAAATACTTGCATCCTACTATTCTCATTATTTTCCTATTTGCCTTTTAATCTACTTTTAAATATTGAGTTTCTCAGGGTTGAGTCCTGGACCTTTTTCTATACACTTTTCCTATGCAATCATCCATTCATAAAACTGTTTCTCTTCCAGTCTTACCTGACTAAACAGTACTTCAGCCATTTATTTAAACCGAGAACCTCACATTTTCTCTACCTCTTCCCTCTCCCTTCTTTCACATAATCTGCAACGATCAAGTCCTGTCAAGTATTTTAGATCTCTCAAGTCCATCCACTTTTCTCCCTCTCTGCCAGCACCTATCTACTCCAAGCCAGTATCCTTTTTCCTAGATGATTCAGACACCTTCCTAACTGGTCTTGAATTCCCCATTGGAATGTTTTTTCACCAGAGTAAATTTTTAAAACTCTTAAGAATCTCATTCCGCTGCTTAAAACCCAAATGTAAACTCATTGCTTAGGATAAAATCCTATATAAACAACTAGATCTTTCTAAGATGCTAAGTAATCTGGCTCTTGCTTACTTTTACTCATTGACTGTAAGCCCTATCCTTACCCACTTCCTACTATTCCTCAAAAGCTAATTCACCGCTTTTTATACTTGCTTTTCCATTATCCTGGAATTTTTTTGTCTTCCCTCTCCCAATTTGTTTTCCTTTAGGGAAGTCTTAATTGCTTTCCCTCACCAGACTATACAATATCATAGTCTCACCCTATTATATATTCTCATAATACTCTGTATTATTCCTTCATAGCAATCATAATTGTATAATTAGACTCTGAGCCCCATTAGAGTCACAATCCCATGTTTTCTTTATCACTCATTTAAGCATTCTATAAATATTTAGTATTGCTAAAGTATCTACCATGTGCAGGGTACTGTACTATGCACTGGACACAGAGTGGTAGGTGGCCTAACTAGAAAAGATTCTGTTCTTGTGCAGCTATAGTTTAGTGGGGGTAGGGGACAAGACAATAAAGCAGAAAAAAAGCAATTACAAGTTGTGATATGTGCCATCAATGAAATTGCTTGCTTTAGAGGAGATCAATCAATCATGGGGCTAAAGACCTAACATCTGAAGATTGAGTAACTAGAACACAAGGGGAAAGAAAAGCATTCTAAGCAAAAGTAACAGCTAATGCCAGGGTCTTGAGATGCGAAAGTTTGGCTGGTTTGAGGAACTCAAAGGAAACCGATGCAGCTAAAACACAACGGGCAAAGGAAAGTAGTGTAACAAGATGTGCTTAGAGAGAGATAGGCATGAACCATAGTAAAAATAAACATTTTATTCAAAGTACAGTGGGAAGGTGAGTTTTTTCAAATTTCCTTTAAAAAAATCAATCTAGTTACTTGGTAGAGAATATTCTGGAAGAAAGCAGAATGTTAAGGTAGTTTAGGCAAGAGATGATGGTGATTTGGATTAGTTACAATGATATGGAAAGAAGTAGAAGGTTCCTTTCTACTTAAGAGGTGGAACTGACCATAATTGTCACTAAATATAGGGAAAGGACATGAATTGGCATGGTGACAACATCAAAGAGCTGAGCTTCAGGAACCTGGGTAATGACTTCACTTATCCAGATACATAATACTGGGAGAGGAATAGACTGAAGGTGGGCTAGAAAAGGAAATAATGGTTTGGACATGATATGCCTAACTATGAGGTAAGCAGTCGAATAAACAAGCCTGAACTATGAAAAGTTTGGTCTTAGAGATACAAAGTTGGGTGGGATAGGTATATTGATTATACTAAACTCCACAGAATGAACTAAATCATCCAAAGAGAATTTAGAGAGACATAGTGATCCAGCAGTCAGGTGCTGGGAGAGGAGCCAGGGATGGAGTCAGAGATGGGGCAGCCAGAATAGGCAAGGAGAAAATCAAGAGAGAAGTCATCAAACCTACTGAATGCTTCTGAGGCAGCAAATGAGGGCAGAAAACGAACCAACAAGTACGGTGGCATGGAACAGACTGTTGATCCTGACAAGAACAATTTTAGGAGAGTTTTAGAGACATATAAAGTAGCATTAAATGAGAAGGAATGTATATGAGTAGGCAGCTCAGATTAGCTGTAATTGGGACCAAATAGATGCAGTTATAGTTGGATGCAATAAAGTGTCTCCCCATTCTTCTTTCAAGAACAGAAGCTACCAAGGGTATCTATAAACTGTTGGGAAGGATCTAGTAAAGACTGATAGAACAAGAGTAGTTAATTGAAAACTCTTGAGGAGGTGAGGGGAATGGAATCCAGAACAGGGATTGGTTTTTGCTAAGTTGTAGTAGAGAGTGCAGTTACAAGCAGGTTTGTAGATTTCATAGTGAACAATTGGGAAGACTACTGTCAAATTATTTTTCTCAGCAAAATGTGCTTAAAAGATCATGAGGGAAGGATATGTCATTTAAGCTTGTGGAAGCAAATTAAATTACAAGAAAGCCACAGAAAAATTGTCAGGTAGTTTTGAGTCTACTTAAGTTTTGAGATTATGAACCCATTCCTGGAATAATTTTCTTTCATACAAATGCTCAGGAGCAGACAGAGGGCTTTGGGATTTTTCCAGATCAGAACTGAGGGGGGAAGGGTCTGAGGATATTTGCAAAGGAGTATGCATAACTACGCTAGTCTCTAAGCTGACAACTTCTACTGTCAAGAAAACATGTTAACTGTTAAAGTGGGAATTTTTTAACCTAGACCATGAAAATATTTTTCTTTGTTAGTGTTAATACTTAGGTATATCCCACTGAATTAGTATTCTAAGGAACTGATCTTGGGAAATGCTGTTCTAAAATGGCATTTATTCAGCCAGGACTAATAATCAACACTAATGAAGACCAGACAGTAAGACTGAGCTGATGAAGAGTCAGCAAGTGGTAGTGATGAGGAGAAGTACCTTTTAGTGGAGAAATCTTGAGCAGGTGAGCTAGAAGTTTGTGGTTGGAGAAAGGGAATTTGAATTCAAGATTTGGAAGTGATTTGATTATGGTGAGGTATAAGGCTCCCATTTATGGAGGAAGAGATCACTGAAATGAGAGGCACCTCTCATGAGCCAGGTTATTGGAGAAAACAAGTATTTTCTTCACTGAGCGGTGCTGGAAGATACAAATAACAAATATAAAAATTAAAAACACTGTTGTAAAGAATGAGCATGTGAAACTTTAAGAGTTATCTGTTTTTCTGATGAGGTGACATTTAAGGTATTAATTGATAGATGAGGAGACCGCCATAGAAATAAGAGGAATAAGCATTCCAGATAGACAATATGGGTAAAGGCTTTGAGGTGGGGAAAAGAATCTTAGTATGTGTTCAATGAAATGGAAACTGCGGGAAATAGGAAGTAGGATAAGAATGCTTAGAAAGGCAAAAGCTTTGAGCAAGTAAGACAACTAGATTTTAACCAAAGTGCACTTAGTGTTCAATAAATATTACAGGGTGATACTCAAAACACTAAACACAAATACAATAAAGGAATTAATCAACTGGGATGGAAAAATTGACCAATCAGAATAGTCACCATTTGTAAACAGCTGGTACAGCTGAATTAGTGCACACCCGTTGACTATCAGTACTGGCTGAATAAATGCCATTTTTTTTTATTCCAGCATATTATGGGGGTACAGATGTTTAGGTTACGTATGTTGCCCTTACCTCCCCTCCCCCACTAAGTCCGAGTTTCAAATATGTCCATCCTTCGGGTGGTTCGCATTGCACTCTTTGATAAATGCCATTTTAAATCAGCATTTCCCAAAGTCAGTTCCTTAGAATACTAATTCAGTGGGAGGTAATTATGAAAAATATGTAAATACTGACATTAAAACAGAAAAATATTTTCATGGTCAAGCCTGGAAAATTCCCACTTTAACAGTTAACATGCTTTCTTTACAGTAGAACTTTTCAGTCTTTTAATATGCTAATGTGCAATGGACTCTTTAAGAGGGAGCTATAACATGCAATTTAGAAAACTTTTTTGATCAAAGACCTTACCTTCCACCACCCCCCCCATATCTCATTACAATAAACATTTTGAAAAAGGCTGCCTTCGAATACATTGCTTTTTAGCATCTCTCATGTTCATTAGTCTCTTTCTCCAACTCCATTAACATTACCTTTATTGTGGCTCCCATTATTTTTTTTGCTCGCACTATTTTCAAGTCTCCCTATCAATCTCCAACTTATCCAATCTATCCTCTATACCATACCAATTATCTTTCTAAGATTGCTACCTGCATTCAGTAACCACTTAAAAAAAAGATAAAGACTAAATACGGCCTACAAGAACCTTCATGATCTGGCCCATCTGCCTTTTCAGCTTCAGCTTCTCCAAACATCCCATCTTCCCACACCAAGCACTGGCAATACTGCAGTTACACTATGCCTCTTCATACCTCCAAGCCTAGAATGCCCTTGTCCCCTCTGACCATCCAATGAGCACTCATTAATTTTTCAAAACTCATCTTCTCCACGAAGACTTTCACAACTACCTCCTTTTCCCAGGACAACAGGGCATTCTCTCTCATGTCTCTAGCTGTAGTAATTGTGTACTTTCATCTTAATATGCATGGCTACTGTGATTGTTTAACTGATGATCAAAATTTGCTTTATTAAAAATCTTTGTCTAGCCCTTTAAAATAATAATTTAACATGCTAAATTTAACATTTCTAAAAATTTCCAAAACTGTTATATTTCACTTAAAACAATTATGTATTTTGAATAACATTATTCTGACCTGTAATATACAAATTCTTTGGGTTTAGAAGAGGAAAAAAATCTATTTTTTAATAATGAAAACTTACATAAATTTAGGCTGTAGGAAGAAAATATCTCAAAGAGGAAAAGTATACCATGAAAATTATATATGATTCTTTTTTAATACGTAGGCATTACATTCCATATCAAATTTACCAACATGCTGTTCTGTAAATTCATATTCATTTTATACCTTGATTCTTCTGTACCATGCTAAAAAGCCCACTCCCCCATAATTACTTTTGGCATACATTACCTGGAATATAAAAAAATTTCCTTCAATGTTGGCAAACTCTTTCCCCTTACATGTAGAACAAGTACAGAAATGTTTCGTGGTAAATTTTCTTAAGCTAATGAGCAAAAGAAAAGCCCCAATATTTTCACTCAGCAGTGGCTCATCACTATAATGATCAGAAATAAACCTACTTGTTACTGAACTACATTGGGCAGTTTTGACAAATACCCACCTTTAAGAGCTAGGTCAACTTCTAAGAAAACTGTACGGAAACATTCAGTTGTTAACGAAAATTTAATATTAAAATTATTCAAAGTTATTTAAATTACTGTTAACTTAGGAAAAAAAACCCATGTATTAATCACCCATAAAAACAACTTTTATTTTAATAAATAACAGTGGGCTTACCAAAGGGTAGGGATTTTAATGTGTCAAGTTTTACGCATATTGGTAATAAACCTTAAGGAGGTAAAGCCAACTAGTCAATAAAACCCAAAGGCCCTAAAAAATAAAACTATAATAGTTTAATAAAACTTAAAAAAATATTTTCCAAAAGAAAATAGTTCACTCCTTGACCATGCTTATTTATTCAGAGTACCAGCGATTTCAGTTAAGTGCTTCATTTTTCCTGCAAATCTGATGTTTCACAGGGAATATACACATTTTCATATCATCACAATATCATCAATGTCTCAAGCCAATATTGTGAATGCAACTATTTTATAACAAACACAAAGTAAAAAAATCAATGCTACTATTTATGGCAAACAGAAACAAAAGTAAATATTGAAAGGATGTTTCCTTTTGTTTCCAGTACTGACTTCAGTTGGACTTTAAATGAAGGTCATCAACTTTCCTGAAATAATCTCTACCTCTGGGCGTGAATCCACAGTATAAATATGGTGAATAAAACTAAACTATAAGAGCTAACCATATATGGAATAATCAAAAAATCAATTATAACAACTAATACTGCTCTTAAAGACCAATCTAATGAAAAAAGTATCATTAGATATGGTGAGAAAATACAGACAAATCTGTACAATCTAACATCTATAAACAGTAAAATCAAAACATCCAACTTCCTTATAGAAAGTGTTTCATCTATGTAATTATAAATGTTAAGGACTCTTGTATTTTATAAACACAAGATGGGCTCACTTTGATGATATCAATTTTAAGATTTATAAAAATGTTTAAAAAAATCTTTCCACAAAACTTTATACAGTTTAAAGCTATACACCAATCTATAAATCTCAGAAAATGGGGGAAAAAAAACCCTTTATAAGATCACATGTATAAAACAAGAAATGAAATGTGATTTTATTTAAGGCAATACTGGGCTACTTCACAAATCACCACCTCAAATATTTACACTGCTCCACACTACTAGTTTCTATCACATTCACAAAGGATTTTTTTTAATACCAAATGTTTAAAATCTTCAATGTAGTAAATTCTTTATTCACATTTCTGTTATATTTCATGGACTCATAACTATATCCAATTAGAAGCAATGAAAAAAAAAACCTGTAGCTATAGGAAACTGCTAAAGAATCTGCTTTAATTTCTCATGAATACCACCCAAAAATACTGGATGGCAAATTTACAAAGCAGAGCAAAATGCTGATATAATGTGCATACTTTGTGAAAAGTAATCTTGAGATCATTTTGTAAATAAATGTTTCATGTAAAAATCAATGAACTATGGCAGAGCTTCTAGTTTTAGTTCAAAAAGTTCTTAATTTAAAATAATAAAAGAACAGTTTTAAAAACTTGATCACTTAGTTAAAAATTAAAATTTCAAATATAAATGTGTCATTTAATAGTTTAGACTTACAGACTGCTGGTGGCAGCAAAATGATTTACAATAATAAATATATACAAAAAAGGTATCTACAAAGAGTACTGTTATACATGAGCAGTGACCATCACACAGATAATTCAGTTTAGTTCATGAAAAGGGCAGCTGGGTGATAGAAATTTGAGGTTTAGCTCAATATTTACAATAAATGAAGTACTGATTCTGTTCCTCAAGTCCCATAGGGATAAAAAAAGTTTTACATGACAAATGTCATGCTTTTTTTTTTCTTTTTTGGCCAGGTTAAGTCATGTCAGCAACAACAACAAAAAAATGAGTTTCACAATTCTAGCATGCTTGATGGCTTCCTATTTAAAATAAAACTATAAATGATGTTTATAGTACATTAATTATCAGTACTGTCCTCTGCCTGTGGCTTTACCTACACTGATTTCTTTCATAACAGACATATCTGGATCATTTGAATGTACTTCAAGTTTTTTCAGACTGACGGTAGGTTTCATTTCCTGAAGTTGCTTTAAGACAAGCTCAGTGCAATCTTTAAGATTCTTGTCTAAAACAATTTTTACATTATCACTGCACTGAAGCTGTGATGGATTGGCAAACTGTACAAACGTTTCACTTTCTTTACAAGAACATATATGATTTCCACTAGTCACAGCAGTCTTGTCAATATTTTTTCTTGAATTTGAATGGGATCCTTTTTTGGTTCCACTATTTGGATGGTCTTTGTCAGTATTTTTCTTCTGCTTCACTGCAGACTCCTCAAGAAACTTCAGAAATGATACTTCAAATCCCATTGGTTTAAATGAGCTCCAGTCAAAAGACGCAGGATGCTCCTCAGTGGTTTGAATTGCAACAGCAGTTTCTTCTTCTTTACGCATGCTACTTAACTCAACTGCTGATGCTGGTTCAGCTTTTTCAATTTTCCTTTTTTTATTTTGTGAGACATTTTTTTCTTTATTAACTCTCTTCAAATTGCTTGCTTTTTGTCTTTCTGGCTGGCGGGGGTTATTTTCCTGAAAATCATTGCTTATATTTGAAGAGGTATTAGCTTGGGTCTCCACACTTGTGCTATCTTCATTTATTAATTTTGTAATAAATAATTCCGTTAGCTCGTCCATTTCATCCTTTTCATTTTTTTGAACTTCCTTCTGTGGAACTGTAGTTGTTCTTGAGTTATCATTGCTCTCCGATACACATGTGTCAGAATCTTTCACATCACTCTTATCACCTTCTAGCTCAGAAGTTTCCTTTACTTGTGAGCTGCAACACCGTTTGAAGACAAGAAGATTTCGGTGTTGTGATGTAAATGCCTTAGACAATTTATGACACTTATAGTGTCTAATTATGTTGCTTTCACTTGTAACAACTGAAGTACATCCCTTTATCATACATGGATACTGGGTTACAAATTTGCTTGTACACTCAGACAAGGCATCATTTCTAGCCTTTATAGAATATACATGCTTTCCACGTTTCAGAGAATAAGGCTTATTTTCTTCGATCTGCTCAATCTTTGCATTCTTGTTTTCTAAATTACTTTTTTTCTTTCGTTTGGTCTTAGGCATTTTTATTCCTTCCTTTCCACATCTGCTGTGTTTTGTGCCCCGATGTTTAGCCTTTGATTTTTCTTGGTTTGCCTTGCTTGACATATTTTCCTGGCCCGGTGTTAACCTTCTTGGCCGAATCAAATGAGCTTTATGTTTGTCATTATGTTTATTAAAGATGTGTCGGAGGAGATTAGACCGAGTTGCATATATACGGTCACAGCCTTCACAATCACACTTATATATGCCATCTTCTTCTGTTTTACTTGCCTTTATCCCAATTCCATGGTCTGCCTCTAGATGAACAACATAGTTCAAATATGTAGTAAATGAAGATTTGCACTCTAACTGGTCACAAGGAAATTTCCCAACATCCACTGAAGCAGTCATACTTTCAATTTCCTCAGGAGTCATTTCATGAAGTTTCATGTAGTGTTGTATTAGGCCAGTAATTGCCTGGAAAATTCGAGAACAGTCACTCACCTGACATCGAAATTCTTTCATAGTTTGTTTAGTTTCAGTTTCTTCACTTTCTTTACCAGCTTCACTTTCCTCTTCAACCTCTGCAGAAAATGCAGGTAGATCCGATTTGTGTACAGCCTGGTAATGAAGAATCAAATTTTGCTGTATTGTAAAGGCAGCAAAGCATCCCTGGTGAACACATCGATAAGGTCTGTAGGGGCTGTATCTTGTTGGAAACTCAAGGGATTGGGAAACTGGCTTCTTTCGTTTTTTCTCCTCCTTTTCTTTTTTATGTCTCCTAATTTTTCGTCCTTTGGTTTGTATGTTTGTGAGAGAATTTGTATTATATTGTCCTGAAGTAACTGTAATCACCTGTGAAGAACTTTCTGTTTTTTCAGGACTTTTTTTTTCTGTAAGTTGTTTTTCTGGGATCACTGCTACATTATTGAGGGCATTTTCTATCTCTGCTCCCAATTGCAAAGCAGGCTGGGATTCCCTTTTATTTTCTTCTGGCATAGCTAGCTGTTTTTTTACTTGTGTGATTCGTGGGGCTGACAAATTTTCACTCTGAGATTTTCTTCCATAAGGCCTTTTTATTTTTAATTTCACCATTTCTTCGGTTGTAAAATGATGTACCAACTGACAGTGTGCCCGGAGATTTGAATTTCGTGTAAATGTTTTTGTACATGTAGGTACTACACACTTAAACGGAGCAAATTTCAACTGATTCTTCTTAATTTCAAGAATCATCTCTGGAGTATATTGATGAATTTTACCATAGTGCTTAAATAGGGCATCCTTTGTCATAGCACTGTAGTTACAGCCTTGGTTTTGACACACAAAGGGTTTATTAACTTTATCACTAAACTGAATGTTTATCATTTCAGAAACTGGTTGAACAACTGTGATATTTGGAATTGATTTAACAGGGGTAGGAGTCAGTGTCACAGATGTATTTATTAGTACACACTGGGATGCTGGTGCGGATAGGTCATTTTCTAATTTCAATTTCTGTAAGCCTTCTAAAATTTCCTGTATTTGATCCTCCTTATGCAATACTTCAGGCTGAGGAATGTTACCTTTCATTGGCATTACACTTATAAAGGAGGAAAACTGAGAAGAATCAGGTAATTTGTTATTTTGTACAGTGTTTACCGAAGGAAGCTGAATGTTATAATTTATTTGTGCATTCTGTGATGTTTCACCAGCACCCTGAGATCCACTTTTTACCTCAAGTATTTGAGAATTCATAGCAGTTTTAATAATTTCAAGAGTCTTTTCAAAGTTCTGTATAACATTGTCTTCAGGAATCTGCAAATCAGAATTTATTGAAGTTGTGCATGAATTTAAAGCCATCATTTGAGAATCACCATTTTCAGTTTTTAATGTTAAAGGAGCTAACACTGTATGAGCCTCAAGATTGGTTTTGAAGTTTCCTTTTACATCAGTCATAAATAACTGATTGTCAACACTATTTAATTTCTGTGTTAGGTTTTCCACCAAACCCTGAGGTTCACAACTTGGAATTACGTTTGAATGAAGGTTAGTAGTTGGGATCTCAATACTCTTTGCTATGAGTCCCATTGTTGTTAAGTCACCTGTTACCAAGTTTTGGGAAACATTAGGTGCAATTAGTGAAGGTGCAACTTTCTTTCTTCTCTTAGAAGCACTGTTTCCTTTTTTATTTAAATGACCAGATCTTGTGTTCTGAGGACCACTTATAACTGAAACACGTGAACTGTTACCAGTAAAATTTTGTGATGGTCCACTAGAATTAGGGAATGAACTAGAACACAAACCATTTTCGACAGTCTTCAGTAGTAAGTCATTTGTTGGCAAAACAGGCAAACTGCTACATTCCTCAACGGAAGTTTTGGAGTTTGGTGTCCTATTCTGGTTTGCCAGCAGGGCGTTTGGGTGGCATACAGTCTGCAACAGGGGTGGCACAGCTGGACTTGGCATCACTGCTGCATTTACTTGTGCTGCATCTGAGACACAACTTGTTGGAACATGAGAAAGCATTTCACTGCCCTCAAATGTACTGGGAATGCCAGCAGTTTCCAAGGCCTGCTTAATAATTTCACTTCCTTCTTGACTAACATTAGTATTAAAATTAGTCACACGAGGAAATGTATTTGGTAAAAATGTTGAGCGATTTTCAGCAGCAAGAAGCTGTAGGAATGACGGATCTCTAAAACATGCTTCTGGATTGAAGGTAGATTGTTGTGGCTGCTGCAGATTTACTGCATTTGTGGAGAGAATCATGCTGGCAAGAAGAGAAGGCTGTCCATTACTCTGCAGAAGTTCTTGAGCAATTTCTGCTCCATCCAGTGGTTTACAATAAGATCGCTTAGACAAGTGTCCACCCAGTGATCTGGGATTAGTAAAAGCCCTGTAACACCTGCTACAGATAAATTTCCCATCTCTGATAATTGCAGGCCATTTAGCCCTTTTGTTGTGCTTGGGTTTTCTCTCCTTCCCATTTGGGCCCCGCCCACGCTCTTTTTTAACTTTTTCAGGCGCAGACTGTTGGGCATTGGTGCTATTGAAGTCATTTGCAACATTCACTTGCGAAAGAAAAACTGCATTCTCACCATTACCCTCCTTTAGAAAGGAGGAATTAGTGTTTCCTTCAATCTGTGAGGAATAATGATTTGTATTATTTTCCAGTTGGGAAAAAACAGAATTAGTCCCACTGTCTGCTGGTGAAGGGAAAAGAGACATTGAACTACTTTCTGCAGGTAAAGGAAGTAAAGGATCTGAGCCGCTGTCAATATTCAAAGGCAAAACTGTTTTGGTTAGATCTTCCATTTGTGCTGGCAAGGCAGTATTAGATAAATTTTCCATTTGGGAACATAACATACCACCTTGTTCATTTTTATCCTGAGAAGTTATATTTGGAGTTATGACACTTTCCATTGAGGGCAACAATGGAGTTGACACACTTGCTAAATGGGCTGGAAAAATGGGAGGTGAGACATGCTGCAACTGGGCTGAACAAGTAGGATTCCCATTGGCTTTGGTCTGTGGTGTAAAAAATGCATTAGAGCTGCTCATCTGTGATGGCAAAAAATAAACAAACTTTCCATTATTTGGTGTATTTAAGCTGTTAGACTTCTGACCTTTTTTACTTTTGCGCTGCATTTTAAATGCAGCATACTGGTCAGGGTGTGCTGTCTTCATGTGTTTCCCAATACTCTGTGAAGAATTATAGGTTCGAGTACATCCCTCGACCTGGCAGCTGAATTTCTGAACTGGAGCTTTTGGAGGCACTGATGGAGTTCCTAATGAACTACTTAGGTTGGGCTGTGGTGGAACAAATGTGATACTTTCCAATGTTTTAAGAGGTAAATTATAAAGACTGGATGATGTTTTAACACTACTTCCACATTCAAACTTGGAAGTTGGTAAATTGTTTTGAAATCCTGCCTGATTTTGCACAGAAAAGGTCATCAGGTTGTTCACTTGTCTTTCTAAGTTTTGTGGTGTAAGGTCACCTATTTTGAGGGTTTCTGAATTTACTAAAGAATTCTGAGTAATCGGGGCTTCATTAAAACAATCCTGTTCTTTTCTCTCTTGGAAACCTGGATGACATAAATCATTACAAGTATCTTCAAGTGGTGTATGTAAATTTGTGACCAGTGATTCACGACTGCCTTCCACAGGTGAATTTTCTTGCTTTCCAAAGTTATCCTCGATCCCCTGATTCAGAGACACCTTAATGGACACAGCTACCTCACTGGCCTGAAGCAGAGTAGTAGCAGCAGGGTTTTCCAAACCATTTGACAATGGTCCATTAGCTGGCCTGAGCTCAGAGGCAGAAATCTGGTCTTGTTTGGTCACAGCTGATTCTGCTTTGCTTTTATCCCAGGCATCACTTCTATCTGCTGGTAAGCTGTTGTCAATATTGTTTTCTGAAGGAAGCACAGACCTTTCTTTCTCAGTATTCTCTGCTGTGTTCTGATTCACTTCCAAAGGCTGAGCAGAATCTCCAGATGAATTAAGTGGGTCTTTAGGAGGCAGCACTTTTTCAGGAGGGGTATTATGATCATCCAAATGCTTTTCCAGCTCACTCTGAGAACGATAAACTTTACCACAAGCTGTGAACTTACAAGTGTAGGTATTATAATGTTGTGCTTCATGATCATATAGTAAATAAGCTTCTGAAAAAATCCTGCCACATTTAGGAAACATACATTTTGCTCTAAAGACTTGATGCTCTTTTCGGTGGGTTAAAAGCTCTGCATAACTATTAAAACCAGCTTTACATTTCATCTGTATACAGATGTATGGTTTACTTCCACAGTGCATTTGTAAGTGATCATTAAGATGAGTAACACTCACAAAATGCCTTCTACAGTACTGGCAAATAACCTTTTTGCTCTGCATTTCAAGAAAGCGCTTAGCATCTTCATTATCTTTGTGCCCCTTTACATGAGCAATTAAATTTTTAAAGTACTTAAAGCCCTTTTTACAAAAAGTCACAGGGCAATTAAATTCATTAACAGGTACTGGTTTCTGGACTGGAATCACTTCTGGCTCATAAGATTTATCTTTGTCATCATTCTCATCATCTGAACCATCATTATCATTAAACACTATGAAATCCGTTGAATACAGGCTATTCTTTTTTATAGGCCGTTGTTCCTGCTTAGCCACAGTATTAGTCTTCTGATTTTCACTGGTAGTTGTTATCTTAGGAGGCCTTCCCAATCTTCTTAATGGTTTCATAGCTGCTAGTCTTTCTTTACTAGATTGTTTAACATGCAACGTGACATGAGGGACAAAAGTTTCTTTAGAATTAAAGTTTTTTGCACATATGGGGCAACTGTAAATTCCATCTTTGTAATGTTTCTGAGCATGTCGTACTATTCTGTGACCAAGGAATTCTTTGTCACATAGCACACAATACTGCATGTAGGCTTGCCAATTCCTAAACCTAGCAGATATAAAGCCCCTCTCTCTTAATTGCTTTATCTCTCTCTTCTTCTGCTTTTCATCACCAACGTCTTTAAGAAGGCCAGAATTAGCACCAACTCCACCAGAAAGCCCATTCACAGAAGTTTCTTTACTCTCTTCCTGGTAGTCTACTACTTTCTCATATACTTCACTGTCATTTAGTTCATCTATTGAAGATACAATGGATGCTTCTTCTCCCATTAATGCAAGACATTGTCGTTTTAAGGTTTTCCAATCCCAGAATTCTGGATCAAAGGGCCACTGAGTTTTCAATACAAGTAAGAGCTCACAGCGTAAAGAATTTGGTATTGGAAGATTTTCTTCATCGTATTTCTGGTCTGGCTGGTTATACAACATTTCCACAGCATAATATGCATCAACTGTAGGCTCAATAAGAAATTCACTCAGTTGACAAGCACGTTTAACTTCCAGATCATCAGGCAACAAACATGAAATGGTCTTGCAAATAGATATTTTCACTTCAGTATTTTCTGTAGACTCCAAGCGAAGAGCTTTTACACATAGTTCTATACAGGTAGCAAGTCCAGCCCCTTCAGTCTGTGAAAAAGCAAATAGGAAATGTTAACAGAATCTACACTAATTTATTTGCGATTTTAGTTTTTAAGATCGAGGTTTGCTTTTCTAAAATCTTGCAATTGCAACATATGATAAGATTCCCCTTCTAAAGCAATGCAGGTGTGTGCGTGTGTGTGTGTGTAAAATGAACTGCATAGTATAGGAGAAAAAGCATAAGTACTGGAAGAAGCTAAGGTAAGATCTGGGTATGAAATCATCTAACAGCTAGGCAAACTTGGAAGTTATTTAACTTCTCTGACCTTTCATATCCCATTTATACAAGAGGTCAAAATAGCACTTAAACTTCCTAAAATTGCTATATTAAAGGAGATTAAGTATTTAAAGTACCTGGTATAAAGTCCAACACATAGTAAGTGATCAATAAATGTCATCTTTATGGGCCCAGAATGCTTCCGCTGCTCAACTCTGCTAAATGTCATCTTTATCATAAATCTTCCTTTCTAAGTTTATATTTGCAATCTTTCTGAGACAAACCCTCTTAATCCAATTATAACACTGAGAATGTCCCCATATTTCCTAACTTATTAGTAATGAAATAAGTATTTCATTTATAACAAAATAAGGTATTGATCTCTAATAGTGGGGATTCTAGTGCCATCATAAAACTGAGTGCCAAATCACCTACTTTATGGCTAGACCAGCCTAAGAATTAGGAGGAGACAGAACCCAATAAATGTTTTCTTTTGCATTAGCATCTTGAACTATTATTATACAGCAGTAATGAAGGTAAGAGTCAGCTGAAAGATATAAGGCGTGAAGAGACAGAAACAGGATTTAAAGACTAGAAAGGAACAATGATATATGAGAAATAAGCCAGCCACAGAAGGTGGCCACATTTATTTGAATGGAGTATGCGTGATATAGGATCAAAAGGAAAGAAAGAAAAGAAGGAAAGAGAGCTGACAGGGTCTGTATTTTGACAGGTCAAGAAGAAAACAACATATTTTACTAAAACAGAAGCTTAGATTTGCGGGGCAAAAGGAGAATAAGGAAAGGAGGCTGGGATACTGAACTGGCCTTGATTTGAGGAAAAGCAAGGGCACAAAGACCAAGAAGAAAATGAACAAGAAAAATAGATACAAAGAGACCTGTTTTAAAAATGACAGGGAAGACAGGACAACTGGGAAAAAGGTGGGACCGTATGGGCATTTCCAGTTTTCACATAAACTTGTGTAATTCTTTAATGCTCTTCTGAGATGGAGTTGAGCCATAAAACTTTTACAGTAAAACATCTGCATCTCTGTTACATGCCTTGGCGGCTGCTAATATTGAACAATTAGGCCACTCCTCTGCTATAATATGCAAGAAAGAAAAATACACATGGTCAGTGAAGCTGCACACTAAACAGAGAAAGACACAAAGTTAAGTCTTGGAGGAATTAAAGGTCAAGTCAACCATAAAGATAATCTAAGTCATATAAAATATTGTCAGAAGGTTTGGTATGTACATAAAGGGTGAAAATTCTGAAAGGGGCTGATTATTTAAAAAATTCAGGAAATGATGCAAAAAAATGAATTTAAGGAGGAAATCAGAGTTGGAGGAAGGATATGTCTTGGGGAAAATGACTATCTTATGTCACACGAATGTCAAGCCTTTTCTCCAGAAATGGCAAAAGCTGGTTCAAAAATTCTAGTTATTGCTTATAAAAAACAACTAAAATTATTTAAAAGGGGGAACTCCACTGACATTCTATTCTAATACAGTCTGTGAATGAATTCAAAGGTTCATTTCAACTCATTAAGGGCAAGTAACTTTAATACATTTGTTTTAAAAACATCTTAATGGGCAGTTTGAATCATGGTGTGACGCAGGAGTAGGTGGTGGGATCTCCTTCTGTCTGATTAGCCCTTTCTTGGTCTTGCTTGTTTGAGCTTCAGCTGAATTCAAAAAGTTCCGGGTGTGCTGTGTTCATCAACACCCAAGATCTAGGATTATCAGACATGGATGTGTGGATGCAAACGCCGCTGTGTATGGCGCAGCCATCCTAGAGTACCTCACCATGGAGGTATTTGAACTGGCAAGAAGTGCATGAAAAGACTTAAAGGTAAAGTGTATTACCCTTTGTCATTTGCAACTTGCTATTTGTAGAGATGAAGAATTGGACTCTGTCATCAAGGCTACAATTGCTAGTGGTGGTATCATACCACACATTCACAAATCTCTGATTGGAAAAAAGGGACAACAGAAGACTGTCTAAAGGATGCCTGGATTCCTCATTACCTCAGGACTCTAAATACTCTAACAGCTGTCCAGTGTTGGTGATTCCAGTGGACTGTATCTCCGTGAAAAACACAATTTGGCCTTTTTGTAATTCTATTAGAGAAGCTGGAAGTTTAATTAGCTTTCCAACCAAATTTCTGCATTCGAGCCTTAACCATATTTTAAGTGTTACTGTGGCTTCAAAGCAGCTATTGATTTCCAAACTAGTGGGTTTTGATTGAGTTGACTGTTTATAAAAATAACTGTTTGGATTTTAATTGTGATGCAGAAGTTACAGTAACAAACATTTGGTTTTGTATAGATATTACTTCCACTCAGGTGGATAAGCTCAATAAAGGTCATATCCCCACCCCTGCACATACAAAAAAATGACAAAACCTTAATGTTATAATTAAATCTGAAACCTTAACAAATAATGCCAACAAAAGAAACTAGGTCAAATTTTTATTCTTCTGAGTTTTCATTTGTATGTACTTGAACATTAAGTTAATAGGCAATATTCAAATCATAAACTGGCTATATGACAAGTATGTTTTAAAGTTGAGTGAGTTCACAACAATTTTCCATGAATACAAATGTGATTAAACAAGTGATTAGCCCACAAAAATCTACTTAATTCATAACATCAGTTAATAATAAGTACTGACAGCACGAGCTTGAATTTATGAGTCACAAGAGCAGAAAGCTAAGTGATATGAATTCAGAGGAGGAACAGAAACTTGACCCCCTTTCTGGCACTAGAATAGCACCAGGAAAGCTTTGGGGAAAGGAAAGGTTTGTCTTTTGTACCCTCTTCTCATAGCCTTTTCTGCTCATTTCCTCTGGCTGCCTAGTATCCTTGACCTAAAACTAACCAGGGCTTTCATGTTGATTTTAGTTCCCCATGTGACTTCCAATTCAGCTTTCCCCTATACCCACAGCATCATGCCTTACCCTGCTTTAAAATTCTTTAAATGGCTACCTATGTATTTCAGAATGAAATACAAACTTCTTAGCATGGAATTAAAAAGACCTTCACAATCTGACCTTTGCCTCATCTGTTCTAGTCTCATGCTTTTAATCTTTCCCTCTACCCACACAGAAAATTGACCCACTTGAAGTTCTCCCAAATATCCTATTCTCTCATTTGTCTTGCTACTACTTTATATGCTTTTTCTCTCTCCTTGTTGGCCAGTACTAACTGAATAACAAAACAGACAAGTACGTTAGATGGTCCACTTCTTTTACTCACTCAGCACTTACTTTATACCAGGCACTGTGCTAAGCAATGCACTCTCACGGGTGTTTCAACATTCCACTCTAACAGAGACCCATATTAATATTGCAATTGTTTGTGTATCTCCATCAAGAGACTATAAAATCCTTAAGGGCTGGGCTGTATTTTTCAACTCTTTAACTTCAAGAGGTCTAGGAAAGAGTACACCACAAGAAAAAAAGATGCACCAAGCTATTTGCTCCCATTCCTTTGCAGATATCAATGCAAATTTAAGAAAAAATTACAGGTGTCATTTGGAATTGATGGGGCATTCGTTCCAGGACCCCGCAGATACCAAAATCTGTGGATGCTTGAATCCCTTATACAAAATGGCAGAGTATTTCCATATAACCTATGCACATCCTCTCGATTACTTGTAATACCTAACACTATGCCTACACATCATTTCATTTGCGTAGATTCGACGTAATACTCAGCTTGCAGCAAACAGAAGTTTTGCTTTTTGGAACTTTGTGGAATTTTTCCCCCCAAATATTTTTGATGTACAGTTTGTTGAATCCACAGATGTGGAACTCATGGATATGAAGGGCCAGCTGTATTTTAAATTAATATGAGAGTGGCTGGCTGATAGTTTTCAACTCCTAAGAGTTTTGAAAAAAGAGGGCTATCAATTAATCCAAACCACTAACTTTTACCTGGAAAATGAAGAGAGTTACTCTAGAACCTAGTCACTATAACTTAACTTTAAGGTCTCTTCCTAAAACAATAATAACCTATGATTCTAGTTTTAAGACAAAACATTCTCTGCTTGCTAAATTTCAGAAAGTAAAAGACACAGGGATAAAATTTCATGCAATGAGAAACAAGATTTTGGAGGCAAAGAGCAACTACCATGATGCATACTATTCCTGCCAAGAAATGTGCTGCCCTGGCCAACTTCACCAAGCTATTTATACTTTTAACTGCTTTTTTTATGTACTTTACTTCGGGACCCAAAGCCTCTTTAGAAGAGTGTTAGCCAACAAAACTATTTGTGATCATGGGAACGTTCTGTATCTGTACTGTCCAATAGAGCAGCCTCTAGCCATATGGAGCTATTGAGCACCTAAAATGGGCTACCATAATGGATAGTGCAGCTCTTGTCCAAGTTTTTTTCCCCCCTCGCCAACATGGCCTCTTTATGAGTGGGGAGTAAGATTGAAAGAGGATGGTCACTTTTACCTAACTTCCTCAATTCATTTGATTAAGTAATGAAGAGGTTAAGGTGAGCAGCGAGTCAATATTTATACCCAGTTTGTCTGGCTTGTAGTTCCAGGTTTCTTCCACTATGCCATGCTGCTTTTTAAATTAGAATTAAGCAGTGGCACAGCCTATATATTAAAATTGCAGAGTAGTTTCCTAAGAAACTTATTATTGTACCTTTTCAGTTTATTTTTTTAACCGTGGCACCAAAATATATAAAATGGAAAATCAGGATGAGTTAACAAGGCTGATATAGGAAAAATTGGAAAGCAGAAGGATTCATATTCCTGTTCTTTACTCCTGAAATTGAAGAGAAATTATTCCAGGAGAGAAAAATGAACATACACCTAAGAATTATTGACCAACTACAGATTTTAAGAGGTACTTATAAAGGGAGATGGGGGAGTATCTTTTGATCCTCCTTTCAAAAAATTATACATTAATTTAGAAATCTATCATGCTGCATCCCAATTTTTAGGTTTTATGCAACAGTAGCACCTTTGGAAGGTGTCTTTTTTCTGTGTACATTTAAATGGAAACCAACTGCATTCCTACAAGAGTTAATATAGGAAAATCAGTAACTTTTAGAAAACTTGCATTTTGATTTACTTAGTAAGTGAAAGCACTCATGCAACCTCTGTCAATTCCTTCTTCAGTTGTCTAATGTACATAATCCATCTGTTAAGTTTTTCTTTTCAATGACTATGTTTTTTAATTTCCAGAAGTTCTTTTGACTCTTTAAAATCTGCTTGGTCATTTTGACAGTGTCTTTCATAAGCTTTAATTTCTTATTTTATGCCTCTGAATATATGTATTTTATAGATTTATCCATATTATTTAAAATATTAGGCAACAAATTCTACTATTCTTTGCTGAAATTCACTCACTTCAGATTGTTTTATACCTTTATAAATTTATAAATCACGATGGTTAACTCACTTATGCCTTTAAATATATGTAATTTATAGTTTTGCCTTTAAATATATGTAATTTATAGTTTTTATGTTTGCATGTTTATGTTCTTTCTGTATGCTAAAATTCCCTCGTGGCAGACTGCTGCAAGTTTTGTAAATCTTGATGGTGAACTCACATTAAGCAGGGCTTTATAAGAATCCTGTGTTGACTGTATGTCCCTCCTAAAGGAGTTTTGTATTTGCTTCTGTAGGTATCCCAGGTATTATCAGCCCAGAACTCCATCCTCACCTTCTTAAACATTACTTATTAGACATAGGGATTCCTGGATTACATAGCTAGAATAAATGTAGCCCCCAAATCTGTGTGAGGGTATATCTATAGTTATAACTTCTTCAAGGAAAGGTTTTCCTCCTCTGACCCAGAGTTTAATTGGACATATGCAAGGTTCCCTTTTATACACCTGGGTTAGAGAGTATTATTTTTCTAGTCTATTTTTTCAATAAAATTACAGTACTTCACAGGCCCCAGCTGTATATGTGTTGAAGGGAGTGTTCAGATCTAACTCCTCAAATTGAGATAACCCAAGATCTTATGACCTATTTCCATATAGCTATCTCCTATCCCTGTGTGGATATTAAAACTCAAACTATTTAATTACTGCCAAGTAACAACATATCCAATCCCCACCAGGCTAGGTAAGGCCCAACATCAGTTCAAGCTTTCTGCTCCAATTTTTAGGTTCATCTTCATTTTGAGCCCTAGGAATTTCCCTAATAGTCTTGCAATCTCAGCTACTATACATTTAAAAAGATGTGTGTTTTATTTTATCAAGTATTTGTGGCTGTTGTGTAGTCAAAAGGTTTTTAGATAATGTAATCTGCCCTATTGCTAGCAAAGGAATCTATCTCTATATTCCTCTTTACGCTTTCTAAATTTCTACAGCCAAACTGACATAGTAGTATAAACCCTAAGAGCAAAAGAGAAGAATGATATAATGTAAGTATTATGTATTTTACTTTTCTTCTGGCTAAGAGTAATACCTCAATTGCATTTTTAAGTTTTTCTGTATGGAATGTCTTAAGGACTAATAAGAAAATGTACAAAGGCAACTAAATGAAGTTTTAAAAAAACCACTGAAAGAGATGCCAAAATAAGAAAAGTTAAAATCTTTTTATTAAAGATAATTTACACATTTTAAATTTAAAAGATACTTTTATTATTCTTACCTCTGAATTAATAACTTTAATCAGGAAGAAAATGTGATATACTGTCTTCGTCAACAAAGACAGTTGACGACATCTCTCAAGGTATACTTGTATAGATGGTTCTACTCTTTGCTGTAATTTACTCCAAAAGAGAGTGAGTTCCCTAAAAAAAGAAAAGGTTTAAAAGATAAGTTGGAGTAGCAATGTAATAATCATGGACCATGTAAGTCTGGTCATTACATTTAAAATTAAAAATAGTTTTAGATTCCAATTGTACATGTGTAATTAAGTTTAAATGCAGGAAAACAGACCCAGATTTTCTAAAGACTGAATAAAATAAGGATATGATTTATCATTTTATAAATTTTTTTCAATCCCAGACAGAAAAGCAGTACCTTTTACTAGGAAAGCACCTAACATTTAAGCAAGTTAATAC
Organism: Propithecus coquereli; assembly: GCF_000956105.1. Lineage (NCBI taxonomy): Eukaryota > Metazoa > Chordata > Mammalia > Primates > Indriidae > Propithecus > Propithecus coquereli. The sequence continues at coordinate 4,377,077 of NW_012136858.1, read as the reverse complement.
AAATGGGAACTGTGAGCCATATCCGAACTTTATGTAATAAGAAAGCTCAAGATGTGTATTTGTGTATGTATAAATATATATACACACACACACACTGAGATAGCACACATCAATGGCATAAAGATTTTCTAAAAGCATTTACATTGACCAATAAGTTTATTATTAGATGAATATAAGAACCAATGATGACACAGAAGAAACTGATTTGTGCCACAGCAGTGAAACAATAAAAAAAGTTCTGAAAAATAAAATTAACTTCAAAATTTATTTCAAATGCAATTAACAACACTTGTTCATAAAAAAATCCTACTAAAGTGGTGAATTTTCCTCTTTCACTTACCATCCTATTTCTACTCTGTCCTCCATGATTAATTCCCACATAAATCATCTTCCTTGCTACAACTTTTTTCACCAAATGTTCTCAATACAGGACTTATCTATTAATACTTCTTCAGTTTCCACTCCTAGGAACTCTTTTCACCATCTACTTGAATAACTTGCTCATTCACTGGATTTTAACCTATATACTGAGGACTTCAAAGTCTGTTTTCCAGTCTTAACAACTTTCACCTCTCTAGTTCTTTATAACACTTCTCTACTTTGATCTCTTCTGAAACCAGAAACCTAATATATGAAAAAAGATGATTGCCATTCTTCCCAGTTCACCATCTTCCTAATTTAATGCATTTTTCACTGACCCTATCAGTCTCTACTTTTTCCCATCTTCACAACTATTATCTTCAGCATTTCTTTCATCTATTCTACATTCATAAGGTAGCCTTTGTAACTTCCCAGCTGGACTATATACTGGCTTTCTAGTTGATTTTCTGTCTCAACTCTGTACTGCCACTTCCTTGCCCAACTCTGCCCTCACTGTTGAGTCCCCAATAAATTCTCAACTGTTTATCTTTAACAATGTTTCTTAAACATAAAGTTCTAGGTTGTGCTTCTACTCAAGAGCTTGTAATAGACTGCTTTTGTTTATCTTATAAAATTCAGACTTTGGTGCCTTTTCAAAAACCAATTAATACACTAATTTCTTAGTCATCACTGATTTTCATGCTGTATCATACCTAGAAAATCTACTTGTCCTCATTAAATACATTTTATCTTCCCTTCAGAAGCTTTCTAACTGCCTTTCATATCAATCTTTTCTGTACTGCATACACAATTTTTCCTTTATAAGAAAGCTCAACTGCTCAGAAAATCTTTATAATTATGAACTTCAATCTTCTTTGATTACACAATCATTTATCTACCTTGCCTGATCTATATTCATTTGTATGTTATGTGTCACTTGGTAAATATTCTTAAATGCCAGAATGTGATAAACCAAATTTTCTTTTGTGTACCATAATATCAGCACAACACTAAAGACTAATAATGCTGTTGGCTGACCAAATTGTCAGTCTTAGCTTATGCTAAAATAAGACAGCTGGTCTTAAGTTTTTGAGTTAACTGAAATCCACATCTGTTAGTTGTAGCCTCCCAAAGAATTATATATAACAAGCTTTGGCCACTTGGAAATGAACCATACAAAGAAATGTGCACTGAAAAAGAACACTGAAAAAGGTAGTGAAGTGGAATGATTTCTCATAGGTGAAAAATGAACTAAATTTCCATATATAAGTGACTAGTGATAAAGAAGCTAAAAGTGTGTAACATGCAGAGAAAAAAACACACATATTGTATCATAGGTTGTTTACATATCTGAAAATAATTTTATGGTAGCAGTAGATAAAATAAAACTTTCTTTTATCTTCCAACATTTAAATATTTCCTGACCAAATGATCATTATTGATATGCTTGCTTAGGAATTGGGTAGTCCTTAAAGCAAAAAGCTTTTAAAGTTTTAACAACTCCTTGATGTAGTATCTGAAAATAAGCCTTCTGTCTTGGTAAGACTTAAAAAGATCTTTAAAAATGTTCCTAAGCTATATGAATTCTCATAACCCATTTTGTATTCTTATTTAACAAATTTTTCTTTAAAAAAGAAAATCAACTCACCAAGCGCAGTACATATCTCCTTGTTGGAGCTGACGTGACAAAAATGCAGTACATAAAACAAGAGCACTTTTTTCATCACCCTCAGATTCTAAATTACAGATCATTTCTAATGCATCTTTGCAATCAACTTCTGAAATCTACAGAAAAAGGAAAAATATGCCATAAAATGGTCTTGTGACATATACAATAATATACTTTAAAATTTTTCATTAGATATTTACAGATCATTTTCACCAATAAAATATCATTAACTCATACACTATCAAAGTCATAATTTGTCATTACAGGGACAAAGACTGGCTGTAGTTCAAAAAAAATAATCTTTCTTCATAGCCAGTAGAAATTAATATAGTAATTCTGAGAGAATATTAAGAAACATGGGAGAACCAAATATTTTCAAGAATTTACAAGTAAATAACTGATGACAATTATAAGCACCCTCTACCCATTAAATCAGATCTATGATACTGAAAAAGAAAAGCTGCAGTATTTTTATTCTTTTTTCCTTTTAGCCACTGATTTAAAGAAGCAATAGAATCAAGAGAAAGACAGAGAGAGGTATATTGGATATAAACTAGTAAACTAAGTATCTATTCATAAGGGGAAATATAATATGAAACATTTTATGCAACTATATCACCTTTAAAATAAGCTCACCTTAATTTTCTATAAATCTCCACTATTTTTACTCCATCTCAAAGCTTGCCAACAGTCATGCATGCGTACGTATAACCTAGATGAAGGCAACTTGCTTCATTTAATGATGCACTCACATCTATTACTTATATTTTTAATTAAAATTTATTACCTCATTACAATGATACACTATAGAAAACAAACAGAATTACCTATGATTTCTATAAGCATCTGCTTTAAGACAAGGGATGTGACAAACATATAATCCCAAATTACCAGTATTCCACAGAATAGAAAGATTAATTACAACATGGCACAATTGACAGATGGCAAAAAGAACTCAACACCCAATGCAGAACATTAGCACCCATGTACCACAGAGGTGCTATGCCTAGTTGATCTTCTCTATCTCATCAAATATTGAGTAAGCAAAAGTGTGCATCGGTGTAAATGCAATGTGTTTAGGACTGAACAAGTGTCTGAATGGGGAATACGGGTAATCTTGAGGTCAGTCTTCAATAGCGAGGATAAAGGTTGTGTGGCAACAGACTCAGAGTTTCCATTTTATACATTAAATTGGGCTTTCTTAGAAAACACTAAGAAAAGACCAAATTCTGTGTGTTTAACATCAATGATTTCTTAAAGGAATTATGAAGTTAGTGGTAGAATTAAGACTGAAACCTAAGTCTTGGTACTGTCTGGTGCAGTGGCCCTCTGCCTACTTCTAACAAATCTTTATATAAGCAACTTCATTTAAGCAAATAAAAAAAGGGCTGAAGGATTTGAAGGATATATATATTTATAAAATATTTTAAAATATCTACAATATGTTAAATGTATTGTCAGACATTTTATGTGTATTATTACTGAATCTCAACTTTTCTAGTAGGCATAATCATTAACATTTTATATACGATGCTCTCAACTTTCAATGGGGTTATATCCTGATTGGTTTGTAGGGACGTAATCCCATTTTTAAGTGGAGAAGCAAACTGAATGTGTATCGCTTTCGTACAATCGTAAAGTCAAAAAATAATAAACTGGACCATTCTAGGTCAGGGAATGTCTGCATAATGGAGGTGGAGTTCAAAGAAGTTACCAAGTTACAACAGTTAAGTGGTGGAGTCACAAATCAAACCATGTCTGACATCAAAGATCTAAGCTCTTTCCATTTCATTACATTATCTTTTATTAAAAGCTGTGTTAACTTTAAATAATTACCTTGGCATATTCACGCAGACAAATGTTAGCAAGTCAAGCTATGAGGTGTTTTTTTTTTAAATTTTTATAAGCTGTTAATGATAACAGTAATAATAGCTACTATTTATTTATTAGTGCCAGCTTCTTCAGAAATAGCATTGCTAATCCAAATAATAGCTTGCCCAGTAGATATTACTATTTCTTCTTGTTTTTGTTTGTTTTTTTTTTTTGCTGGAAATATAGCAGTACACAAGAAAGGCAAAAATCCCTCGCCCTGTGGATCTTAAATTTTAGTGGGGAAAGGCACAATACTAAGTAAGACACATATTATACTGTAACAAAGCAGGTAAGTGGGATGTGGGGTGGTGAGTGGAGTTGCAATTTTAAATAGAATCCTTAGAAAAGCCTCCCTCAGAAGGTGACAGTTGAGTTAAGATATGAAGGACGGGAGGGAAAGGATCATGTGGCTGAATGTGGGGAAAGGGGTCTAGGCAGAGGGAACAGCGAGTTCAAAAGCCCTGAAGAAGGAGCACCTCTGGCAGGTTTTGGGACCTGCCAGGAGGCCAGAGTGGATGGAGGGAAGTGAGTGAGCAGGCAGCGGAGAGGATGAGACTTGAGTGCAGCTGGATGTGGAAGGAGAGATCTTACTATTTCTTTTTGAGAAAGAAGGTTCAGAGAGGTTAAGTAACTTGCTCAAAGTTACACATTTAGAGGCAGAGTCAAGATTTCAACCTAGGTTTAGCTTTGTAGTCTTGCTCTTTCCAGAATTCCACATGCACAAGCATATTGATGCCATATATTGCTAAATATGGATTTTTACTTGTTCAGGTTTAATAAAAATCTTTATTTCATAAAAATCTGATTTATTTTGAATCTCGGAATTTTTGCTGTTCTTCTAAAACCTAAGCCACCCTTGTTGAACGCTCACATGGTACCAAATGTGTACATTATGTATAGGAAAGAAATTTAGTTGCCCAATGATATTACTCTCATTAGCTTACTCTTAATATTTAAAAATATTTATTTGTACATGTGATCACCTATGTGTATTTATTCAAATAAATACAATATACCAATGAAAACATCTGCTATATTCAATAATACAGAAAACTTCATTTTGGGGATAAAACTTCATTTTTACAGGCATACTAATAAGAAGATTTTTACTATTTGAGAGCCTTCATTACCCTGATTTGCCACTAGATGGTCCTCTTGGAAAAATATAGTATTAAAGAGAATGGCAGGAATAATGAAGCCATGTTTAAATTAATAAATTAACTGAAATTGAGAAAAGTAAAACATAGTCATCAATGAACAAGAATTATTTTAAAAATCCAAAGCCACGTAATTCAGAAATTACCAATATATTATGTATACAGAGACTATTCTCTGCTTTGCAAAATGAGCAAAAATTTAAATGCCAGAAAATTTGGAACTCAATAAAATATTTGAAACCAATTAGAACATTCTGTTTGTTAAAGAATATTATGTCGAATGCCTTTGCAAAGCAGAAAAATCATTTCAAAATGTAAATAATTTTTATGTTTTAATATGGCTCTTTGTGCCAGGTATTCAAAAAATACAGAATACTTCATCAATATTTTACGTACGTTTACAAAGTATACTTTAAAAATGTATTGGCTCTAGTCACATTTCAAGAATAATTGATTTGCTTATCAAAATAATACTACTTTCCATATAGAAAAGAACTTAACTGTTAAACGTGTCATAACTAAAAAAATGTAAAATCAAACACTGAGCTATTTTTTAACTCTCAGGCTAGCAAATATTTAAAAGACTAATATTAATAACCTCTAGTGTTAGGAAAGAAGAAATTTCTATACTATTTTTGGAAGCATAAGTTGCCATCACCTTTTCTGGATGGTAATTTGGACGTACCAACTTGAAATGTGTAGATTCTTTGATCTAATAATTTTACTTCCAGAAACTTAACCTACAAATATATTTCCAACAAGGATGAAAGAGTGTATGTACAAGGCAACAATCTAAGTGTCCACCAGTCTGGTTAAAGATATTACAAATCCATACTGTGGAATTATGCAGCCATGAGAAAAAATGAAGTTGATCTATAAGGAGTGATAAGGAAAGATTTCCACAATAAGGGAGGGAAAAGTGTCTAATAGCCAGGGTATATGTGTATGTGGTTTTAAATATATAAAAATATACATATGTGCACAGAAAAATATCAGAAAGGTTATATATCAAATTTAACAATAATTACCTAAAGGAGTGTTAAATGGGGAAATAAGATAGAGACAAGACAGAAAATTTTACTTTTTAAACTTCTATGTTTATTTTATTTTAATGATAAAACCAACAGAAGTAGTGGATCTAAACTAAACACTGCTAACTTTATTTTTTCTGCTATACTAAGAAACCAGGCCAAAGTTCATTTTTTCCAGTGAAGCCAGATAAACACTCATCTCTCCCAGCCCCATTTCTCTGCCATCTACCAGGGCTAGCTGCTATTTCTACCACATTGAAAGGGTCCTGGGAAATAGTCAATCCCTTGCCTACTGGCTCACTTGGACAAAGATTTCTTCAGACAGACCATCAATCCAGGCCATGGTTGCCTCCTCCTAATGGTCTATTCTCATCATCCTTTAAGGAACATGCGTAAAAAACAAAACAAAAAAACCCAACTCAAATACTTACAAGAAGTAGACAAGTAAAGTAAATGAATGAAGTGTGTGTGGGGGGGACGAGGGGGAAGAGTATGTCCGCATCCTTTCTGAAGGGGACAATGTCTCTGGCCTACTGTTCCAAAGGGACAGGCGATGTGATTATCTTCCCCTGGGTCAGAAATAATAAGCCCTGGTGATAGCCAATCTTAACTCACCTCATACAGAATAATGAAGAACAAATTTCTAATGTGTTTGTAATAGAAACTTAAAAGAGCAATCAAACCTAATCTGTAAGCAAAAAGGGACTTTCGACAAGAAATGTGTAGACTTACACATATAATGTCCTGTTCTGCACTATGTAATCTAGTTTTTTTCCTGGGATAGAGTATACAGACCTTAGTAAACCTTGTTTAAGAACATGAAAAGTCTTAATTCTACCTGCTTAAGATGAAGGGGGGAGAGGGGAATCATTTTGTATGGCATCAGAGGTACCCAGGGTCCTCAAAAAGAGTTTTCTCGACCATTTCCCAGAGCAGAGTGGACTGCTGCTACTCAACTCTGAATAACTAAACCAAGAGGAAATTTAGGCTCAGTATTGTAAGACTGATTTTTCAGAGAGCTAGAAATACAGATTTTTACTGGATTTTTACTTGAGACTACAAATTCATAGTCTTCACCTTTAAAACTAACCCAACAACTCTATATTTAAGTCAGTTTCCACCTAGAAGGTATGCTTCTTTAGGGAAGGGCCTATACCTTATTCAACTTTAACCCCCTGACTGCTTACACAGTACACATCATTCACTTAATAAAAATTTGTGAAATGAAGGAAGGACAGATGGACAGGGCAGATGGGCAGGGACTGAACTGATAATAAAAGCTTCACTGGAGCCAAAAAATATATCTAACATGTAGCAGCATAATATCTACATTATTTAAGGATTTTAAAAATATTAACACGTCAAAGGCTATTTCAATAAATTTTATACATCTGCCAATTAACTTGTCTAGTTACTTTGACCTAATAAGAAAATGTCAATCTTCTATTTTGCTTTCATATACAGCAATTAAAAAGCCAATTATCTGTCATAAAAGAGAAATAATAAAGGAAAAAAATCTGTATTTTAGCCAAGGTCCAAGCTAACAATATGATATCCTAGGCAACAGCCTATGGTTCTACTCCATTCAGCCTAGAAATTGCCCAACACCACTCTTCCCAGTATCCTCAATAACCTCGCCTGAGTAAGTTGAACAGGCTTATTTCTCATCTTGGTCTAAGCCTACCGTCTGTCTCCTCACTTCCTATTCTCAAGAAAAATCACACAATCTCCATCATACAATCTCTAACCTCATGTGTCATTCAGCTTTCTGTCAACGGCTGTGGCTATATTTTCTTCTTACTCTGATTATAATACCTCTCTGTCTACTCAGGGGATCATGCATATTCTGTTAATTGTCTCCTCTGTCTTATATCTCAACCTTTCCATTAACATATCCTTAAGTCTGTTTCACAATCCCTTTGTTCTTCTCTCTCTACTGCTCTGGAGTCAGAGGATACGTACACTAAAGATACGGGACACTTATATACATTCAGTGCCCACAAAACACTGATCAACGCACTATAGTTGTGTTTATTTAAATTCTTTAAATACGTATTACCTTTTCTTGATCGATATCTTTTAATTTTCCTACTCTGTGTTCAGCTTCCTTTTGGAATTATGAGGCCTCCAAAATGCAAAATTCCCATTTGGACCACAATTCTACTCTCAGAATTTTGTAATCATAAAACAGACAAATATATGAAAACTATGCTTTATACCAAACTAGAAGTAAAAATAGAATGTCTCATAAAGAAATTAAAGTTAATATGCAAATAATACTGAAAAAATTACAATCTACATAAAATTACATACAGTGTGTGTATAATTACATACAGTGTGTGTATATGTACACACACACACACACATTCTATATAGAGAGAATTTACATGACTTCCCTCTAAGAATAAGATAGAAAGTTTTCTTAGAGGGAAGTCATGTAAATGCTATAAAGTTACTTAAATTAGCCAGTTAAAAAGATCTGTTTAAGTATCTTAAGTCAGATACAACTGAAGGCCTCAATGCTGACAAAATATAAATATCCTACTAGACTATTAAGCCAATACCATCTTTCCCATAATTCAGCCAAAGCATTTAAAAGATCCATATTATTTAAAATAGAAGCTAGCTGAAATCAGTTCATATGTAATTCTGAAAGCTGCTTAGAATCAAGTTACCACTATCTAAGAGCATAGCAAAAGTGTAAGACTGACGGCAATGGTCCCTTCACTAAGAGAAAATGAAACAAAAAAATTTAAATCTAATTAAAAATTAATTCCTCCATTTAAAAAAATAATTACTAATGAAAGAAAATATACTCACCTCTTCGATTAACTTTTCATTTGGTGATGATGTACAAAGACAGACAAGGTAAGTTTGCTTAAAACTACCTTTTGTGCCAATCTCTGGATGGTCAGAACACAGTTTTGCTAGAGCAGTTGCTTGACTTAACTGATTTGTTTTGATTAGATGTTTAATTCTCATATCCAACAAGATGGGACCCTCAAAAGCTAAAAATTCATTCACTTTAAAAAACAAGACATAATAAATTATTAACATTTGGTAATAATTCATTTGCAATACAAATACTTATAAGGAGTTTTTTTTTAAACAAAGAACTAAAACTTTTTTCTTTTTTTGCAATTCTCTATTACTGCCTGTAAGGCTATCACAAAATACTTGACTTTATAAGAAAGAGATTAGAATTATATTGCTAACTTTTAAAAGTTGCATTACATAATTTTGCCCCTTAGAGTACCATTTAGAATGAGTTGAATAAACTCGATGATAAAAATAATTCTGCATTAAATCCTAATAGTCAGTGTTATTAAGAGTATACAAAATTCTTTTTCCCACAGCAGTTATTTTTGAATGCCAGGGTTTAAATCCCCAAAATTATTAATGCCAAAAAGATGTCTGGATATTCTAGAAGAAAATATTCAACTAATATTTTGTTCAATATTGATGTATTTTTCATTTTACAAAGATGAAGTTTATTTTTTTTAATAGATGTTTTAGAATGAATCAAAATATCTATAGAAAAATAAATAAGAGGGCAAAAAAGTTTGTCAAAGGAAAAATTCCATAAAACTTCTGTGGGTTTCTGTTATTTTTAAAACATCAATTAATAAACCTCAAAATGTGCTTAGGACCCATTTATGCATAATAAATTTCTATTTTGTTCAAACTTTTGAATTTCCTAACGCTTGTTTGGTCATCTACACATAAGGGAGTAATTTTTACCTTATGAAGGAGGGTTTAAATTTTAACAAGTGCAAATTTAAACTTTTCCCTAAGTTTTCTTTACCAGGATAGAAATCATGTTTAAACATTTATTTGGTGATGGCTACCCTGAAACCTTTGGAAGGCTTTCAATAATAAAATTTAAAATGTCCTATAAAGAAAGCACATTATTTTCTCTACTTGTGAATAGACTGGAAGATACACCTAATAAGTAATTTGTGGATTAGAAGATGGAAAATGAGAGATCTTCTTTCCTTCTTCAGATATCCTTTGCTTTCCTCTAGAACTTCTATTGTTTAGATCTAACTATACTCCACTCTACTATAAAAAGATTCTTCTATAACATACTATTATCATCGCTAATCAGTATTAAATCCACAAACATTTAAGCAATAACACAGGATCCCAAATTTCATCCTTTTCTTACAGTAGACCTTGTATCTGCTACCTTCTAATTCTTTACATTAGACTAAACCAAAAAGAATTAAGAGTGAACACACAAATAAAACTAAATCCATGGTTTCTGGTGCCTCTGACATAAGTCTAACTGAGATAAAGGGAATTACTTTTCTTTTTTTTAATATCATATGATCCTATTGTAACGATTATATTGCAAATATCTTTTCACAGTTCAGTTAACTGCCAAAGCAAAATCTGTGAAGATTTTAAATAAAAGATTTAAGAAAAACAAAGTTTAAATAAAGTGATTCTGGCTATAAACAGCTTTAGTTGCCTAATTCAACAATTCTCTTAAAAGAAAACTCTAGAGATACAAAGTTTGGGGATTATTTCAAATACTCTCAAAAATCTCATAATCAATAGACTCCAAAATACCATGGCAAATAAATAATGGAAAGGTGGCAAGTATCCAACAAAATTGATGGCACTCAATCTCATATATAGCACCTAAATTCTCAAATAACAGCATGTTAGTTAGAATGACAAATTGTGTAAAATAACTTCTGTGCTAAATCAATGTATAAGAAAATATATATTAATTTTATAAATTTCAAAGCCCTAGGTTTTTGTTTGTTTTTTAATGATGGGAAACCATTGCCACACTTAGGGCAAAATGGATTTCAAAGAAATACAGGATATTAGAACAGAAGGAACTATAGATCATCTTGTCCAGTTTCATCATTTTGGCAGATGAGTAAACTGAGGCTCACAGAAGGCAAATGACCTCCTAGGGTCATAAAGCCAGTTAATGACAGAATCAGGACTAGAATAAAATATCTTCTGACTTCTAGCTTTATAAAGTATGAGATAAGAAAAAATGGTTCTCCTATTGACTACTGTGTCTATTTCTAATTATAATGACACTTTATAGCAGTAAAGAGCTGTGAAGAAGCATTAGCCTTTAAAAGAAAACAATTACATAATTCTTAAGCTCATGATTCAAATAGATCAAAAGTAGAGTACACTCTAATATTCAATTCAATCCTATCGAAAGTTTACTTCTTTCCCTCCTGCCTCCTCTCTCTCCTTTTCTCCTTCACTGCTTTTCTTTCTCCCACTCCTCTCCATTTTTCTCTATTTCTCTCCAATCTAGGGCATTTTTTCCTTATAGTTACAATATTGCAACAAGGACTACCTGTTTACTTCTTGCCAGACTTAAGAAAAAAATTTTATGAACGTTGAGTAGCTAGACACATCAAATTTCACTCCCTACCCTGCTTTTCTCTACTCTCATCCCACAAAAGTATAAAATATTTTAAATTTTACTCATGTTAGCCTATTTTCTCTGTATTTATGGTTTTCAACAGAAAAGCAGGTTTTACCACATTCGAACCTATCAAGAGAGCTGGATGACATAAAATGGCAATGTAAATGAATGGTATTCAGTCAGTTCAAATAAGAATGTAAAAACAGCCTTCTTCCCATAAAATGCCACTTTCATGATATTAAAAAAGAAACTATTAATTCATGTTAAAGATAATTAAATATATCACAATATATAAGTTGATTTTTTGTGATAAATAAATCATTACACAAGTATTAATTGAGTATGTACTGTGCACGACTTACATTAGATCCTGGATTTCCCCCAAAGTGGGACCAATTTATTTACTGGATGCATTTTCCCATGCCCAGATTTACACATAATTTTCTTTGCAGTGTCTCCAACTAGCTGTTTCACACATAGCTCAAACTCAGTGTACAAAAATCTCCATACTGCAATATGTCTCATCTCTACATCTCCCTCAACTTAGGTGTGCTCAAGCCAGAGACTGAAGAGTCTGACTTTAAAATGCTCTCCCCTCCTTCCTGGCTCACTCATACATCCAATCCATCATCTAATGCCATCATCACTTCTAATGCCTAAATACTCAATTTCATTTAGTTTTCTCCATCTCCACTCCTACCTCTACCCAACCCCCCTGCTGAAATCACCAATTGGACCACCTTGCTAGTGATCTGCTAGTCTAATCTTCTGTATCTATTTTTACCCCCTCCCTCATCGCTTCCCCACTAGGAACCAGGGTGCTTTTTATTGTGTTTTTAAAGAACCCACTTAATTGCATCCCCCTGTTTAAAACCTTCTAGTGGCTTTCCTTTGCCTTCGAAGTACAAATTCCAAAATTCTCATCAGGACCTACATAAATCTGTATCACTTATTCCTTTTAAAATTATATCATTTGTATTTTCTCTTGGAAATAATTAAACAATTAGGCAAAAAAAAAAAAGCATCCAAATTGGAAAGGAAGAAGTAAAATCGTCTCTATTAGCAGATACTGTGATCTTATATGTAAACCCTAAAGATTCCATTAAAAACAATTACAACTAATAAACAAATTTGCAGCATATAAAAATCAACATACAAAAATCAGTCGTATTTCTATACACTAACAATGAACGATTCAAAAAGGAAATTAAGAAAACAATTCAATTTACAATAGCATCAAAAAGAATAAAATATTTAGGAACAAAGCTAACCAAGGAGGTGAAAGACTTGTAGCCTAAAGAATACAAAATACTGCTAAAAGAAATTAAAGAAGACACAAATAGTTGGAAAGATATCCTGTGTTCATGGATTGGAAGACTATTACTAGGGTGTCCATATTACCTAAAGGAAATGTGATATTATCTATCACACTTCCTGATTTCAATATATTATACAGCTAGAGTAATCAAAACATTGTGATACTGACATAAAGGCCGACATACAGACCAATGCAATACAATGAAGAGTTCAGAAATAAACCCTAGCATATATTGTCAAATGATCTTTGACAAGGATGACAAGATGACTTAACAGGGAGAGGACAGTCTCTTTGACAAACAGTGCTAGAAAAACTAGATATCCACATGCAGAAGAATGAAAGTTGGACCCTTATCTTACACCATATACAAACATTAACTCAAAATGGATTAAAGATCTAAAGGAAGACCCAAAACCATAAAACTCCTAGAAGAAATCATAGAGAAAACCTTCATGACATTGGAGTTGGCAATGATTTCTTGGCTATAACACCAAAGACACAGGCAACAAAAGCAAAAACAGACAACTGGGACTACGACAAACTAAAAAAATTTTGTGCCTCAAAGGATACAAGAGTGAAAAGTCAACATATGGAACGGGAAAAAATATTTGCACATTATATATCTGGTCAGGGATTAATATCCAGAATACAGAAAGAACTTTTACAACTCAACAACAAAATATCAAATAATCCAATTAAAATATGGGCCAAGAATTTGAACAGACACTTCTCAAAAGGTGACATACAAATAGCCAACAAATGTATGAAACATCACGAATCATCAGAGAACTGCAAGTGAAAACCACAATGAGATGTCACTTCACATCCATTAGAATGACTACTATGATAAAAACAGAAAATAAGTGTTGGTGAGGACATGGAGAAACTGGAACCTTTGTCCATTGCTGTTGGGATTGTAAAATGGTGCAAGCTCTATGGAAAACAGTATAGGAGTTCCTCAAAAAATTAAAAATAGAACTACCATATGATCCAGCTATCCCACTGCTGGGTATATACCCAAGAGAATTCAAAGTCGGGTCTCAAAAGAGATATTTGTACTCTCAAATTTACAGCAGCACTACCGACAAAAGCCAAGAAGAGGTGAAAGCACACCAAATGTCAACCTACAATGGATAAACAAGATAAACAAGATGTATATATATATATATATA